>NW_007731250.1:38746-58235 GCF_000696425.1 Galeopterus variegatus | reverse complement strand
CTTTTAAAAAAAAAAAAAAAAAAAAAAGAAAAGAGGCCTCCTTGAGGTCAGTGTCCTCTCTTTCTGGGGAGGGACTTGCTTTTTTGCTCCAATAGTGGCCTCCTCCAGGCTTCATAGTTCTTTGTAATATGTTGAAGTTAATTTAAACTGATTTTGTTGAACTGTGTATTTAAGCTATGGCATTAAAAAAGGCTTTCTTCTACATAAATATGTTGTACTTTCATTCATGCTTTTTCAGCTTTGCACCTGGAACTTTGTAGTAGTAAAAGCTACTGCTTATTGAGCATTCATCCATCCGTTGAACAAATTTGCTGAAATGTCTGCATGGGTCAGTCACCGAGTATAGGGCCAGGGAGACAACAGTGAATAGACATGGTCCCTGCTCTGAGGGCTGACAGTCCAGTGGGAAGGCAACAAGTTAATTGGGTAATCACACAAGAGTAAACTGTAGATGGCTTAAGCATTGTGAAGGTCCCTGCAGAAGTAAAGCTTGAATTGAGTTGTAAAGTGGGAGGTTAACTAGTGAAGAGGGGAGGGGAAAGCAGTGTGAAAGGACACACAGAACAGCATGTGTAAAGGCTGTGGATGGGGGACAATGTGAACAATACAGGGACCAAAGAGTGCCATTCAAGTTCACAAAACATGCTATGTGGTGAGACTGGGAGGGTGCTTTAGGATCTGACCAGAATGAAGAGCTGCCTTTCCTTCCTGGCCTGTGTCCTAGTTAAATTATTTTCAACTATTGAAGTAGAAGTTATGATTCCACAGAGCAAAGCAGGCAAAGGGTGTCATCATCCCTTTGCTCCCCATCACATACAGTCCTAAGCAACATTCAGCTGTTAAGCTCGCTGCTTCTGACCTCTCAAGGATGAGTCTTTTTGCTGTCTGTGTAATGACAGACCTCCAGGCTGAAGCAGATTTGAGTCAGACAAGGGCCATGAGCATGGCCATAGGACCGTTTCAAAGTGAAGAGCTGCACCCCTTTTACTACTTTCTTAAGCAGGCAGGACTCTGATGTGAGGCAGGCTCAGTGGTGACATGAATCACAACTGACTTACATAGTCTTCTCAAGCTCTAGAAGGCAAGTGTCTTGATTTGCTAATGAAAACATAGAAGGCAAGGCCAGCACAACTTGAAGAGGCTTTTTTTGGGCTCTAAAAGTTGCTGATAAACACAGAGAATAGTGAAAAGCTTACTCTTCTATATTACCCATCTTTGAAATGTATCACCCTTCTGTCATTTCCAGAGGCTTTGAGGATTAAGATTTCTGCTTCTCATAACTTAACATTTCTAGGAAAGGGACATGCAGCTATCAGTGCAATTGTCTTATTGGTCATGACTGAATTCCATCTCCCACTCCAAAAGAAAGTAAGTTCATTCCATGGGAATGACAGGGTTTCTGCAGATTCCTGTGTCGGGGCCAGATCACGCAGTGTCTCTTAGGCCATGTTAAGTTTTATCCTTGTTCCAATGATAATGGGAAGCTACTGAAAGATTTAGGCAAGGATGAAACATCAGGTTTGCATTTTGAAAAACGCCTCTCACTGCATGGTGGAGGACAGATTGGAGGAGGGCCAGAGTTGATGCAGTTAAATCAGTGAGAGGCTGTTGCAGGAGTCAAGCTGAGCTCAGACGAGGATGATGGTAGTGGTTTTAGAGAAGTAGAAAGATTTGAGAACAGGATGTAAAATTGATGGATTTCATATGGAAGATAAGGGGGAAGTGAAGTGCCAGTAGGGGAGGGGAAACCCTCAGATTTTGGCTTTTACAACAATCAGGGTGGGGCCATGTACTCAGGATACTGGAAGAGAGAACCAGAGAATAAGGGGTAGGAGGAATCCTAACATAAGCTCCATTTTAGACATGAATTTGGAGTGTTATTAACTCACAGTTGATGGCAAGGGGGCAGTTGAATGTGAGATGTGACCCAGGAGCTCCTAAGAAGGGACTGGACTGAAGAAAAAACTGGGAGTGACTCTAGACTAGGTGCAAATTGAAGACATGGTTGTAAGTTAGACAGCAGAAGAGGAAAAAGTGGGGTGAGAAAAGGAGAGGGGCCCTGGGATTGAGTCTGAAGAAATACCAGCAGTCAGCATTTGGGGAGAAGAGATGAATTTGCACAGGGAACAGACTGAAAGCAACCAGGGAAGTGGGTAGGGCTAGGTGATGATGGGATGGAGGTTTGAGGAGTGGAACAAGTTTGAAATAGCATTTTTGGAGAATAGGAAGAGTGAGGAGCCGAGAGAATGGCAGGGCAACCTTGAGGGCTCAGTCGAATTTGCTGCTGGTAAACTTGTAGCAGAACCCACCTGCTGGGTCGTGACTTCACTGTTGTTTAGCTGCTCGGATACAGAGTTGGAGTATACACCCCTAATGGGAGTCAAGTACTAACTGTCCCAAAGAACCATTTTAAGAGATTCCCCCATTCCCTACACAGGGGAAATCGTGACCTGGGAAGGTACCCTAAAGTATTTCTACAAGGATTCTTTAATTATTACAAAACCCCTCAGTCAGTCAGCCCAGAGCCTATAAGCAATTGCTTGCTTCTGGGGTGTTTGCCTGTCCTGCAGGGTGCTCAAGCCAGGGGTCCAGAAACACCGTGCATACATGTGGGCATCTGTAGCTTTAGTCCATTTTCTCAGTCCATTACATGATGATATCCATTTAATCTTCCATAGCACCACTGATGGGCCAGTCATTTCTTGTTTGGGGCTATTATAGTTAGTCCTGCTCAGTTCCTGCCGCTTGTCCTGTTCTAGTGTACACACCCTTTCTGTACTTCAGGGCTCATTTGGGTTTCCTTACAGCCAAAGCTCCAATCTGGTCAAGTCTACCCTTTGCTCTGCCCCGCCTCCCCCAGACATAAGGTGGCCTTCTGGGAGGCAAGACAGATTTTGCAGCACTTTTAATACACAAAGCAAAGGGTACTAGGCTGGCTGGATGACCAGTCTTCATTGTACATACAGAGCTCAAGTACAGATATAGACCAATCAGGAAATAAGTTACAATTCACAGGGCCTTAGAGCTGAGGAGCAGGAAATGCTGTTCTCTTGGCAGCCATGGGAGTGAGGATTCCATTTTCTGCAGGTGAAAGGGTAAAAATAAGTGTTTCCAAAGTATGGCAGACACCTGGTCTTCAACTAAGAAGATGGAGTAGCCCAGGCTACTGCCCAGGGAGGGCAGCTGGCAAGACAATACCTCCTTCACTCTGCCCTGTAATCACTCCCATCCACTGTAGTCACACTGTTCACCATCTCCTCTGACTCTCATAGCTTCCCCCAAACTCCTTCTTGGTGCTTCAGAGAAAGCCAGCATCACAGAGCAGTTTTCAGTGAGTTTGTAAAAGTCAGTCTCTGCCCAGTTCTTCCCAGTTTCTAGGCTCAGCTGCTTCTGTCAACATTCCTCCCACTCCCACGCACCCACCTGGTTTCAGTGCATGTATGCCTTTGGCTCCATGGCCTAGTGTGCCTGCAACACTGCCACCGCCTCTTCTATCTGTGGGGACACAAATGGAAAGGGCTTGGTATAGCTGTCCCTGCCAGGTCCCAGAGAGCCTTGACCTCCACCTGCCTCAGCATGCTAGATGCAGGGACTCTCCTCCCTCCGCATCATTTCTGCGGAACCCATATCCACTGCTGCAAGATCCCATGCCCCACTGTCACTGTTTTGAGACAGAGGTACATCGCTGGACAGCTGGAAAAACCTTAACCCTTATATTGACTCAGAACACAAAAGCTTATACCAAAAGCTTGCCTATGGAGCTACAAAGAATTAGTCTGTAGAGGGACTGAAATAGCAAACACTTTGTTAAGGCCCTCTCCCACTCCTAGATTCAGCAGACCTTCAGGTTTTAGCAAGAAGATAAGCTTCATCTGTCCAAGCAGCTGCCTCCTAGCTCATCTAGGAGAGCCCTTGTTCTTAGCTCTTTTCCTTTCCTCTCTGTCCTCCCTGCCACCAAGGCTCCAGCCTACCTTGGCATGAAGGGACTCTGGAGACTCCAGCATGAGCAACAGCTCTGAGTTGTCAATCTCCAGCAGCATGCCGGTGATCTTGCCTGCCAGCTGGGTGTGGACATCGTGGATAAGAGGGTAGAGACGCTCCCCTGTGTGGAACAACCTCTAATGGCTTATGCACATGCCTGGCTCAGACCCCATCACCCCAAGGGTGGTATCATGGAGTGGAGCAGTGAGGACATCTGGGTTCCTGTCCCAGAACTGCTCCTTCAAGGCTGTATCACTTAACCTTACTGGGAGCCTCTTTTCCCATCCATTAAGTGGGCATAGCAAACCCGTCATAAAGGACAGTTTGAAGAATCAAGTCTGATATTATATGTAAAGTAATCTGCAGCACAGGGTCTGACCTAAAGTTGGTTGCTGTTTAAAGACTACCCTTGTTCATTTTGCAAGAAATAGTTCAAAATGTACATGTCGAAATTCTAGACAGGATATGACAAATGCTGAACTTGAGACTTGCGGGGAAGGGAGGGTGGACAAATATATAGGATAAATTCACCTCCCACCACCAGGTATTTCTAGTGACAGGGCCTAATGCTGGTGGTCAGCTCATCTTGGCAAAGCACAGAGGGCCCAGCCAGGATGGGGTGCCTTAAGTGGGGGTTGCAGAGGCCTTCCCATGAGTAAAGTGGAGATGTTTACAAGGAACTGCTAACAAAGCTTTCTACTTTTATTAAGCCCATTTAAAATTTTTCTTGGGGAGGGGGATTAAGAGGCAAAACTCTATGTAAGCTGAGGAAACAATGGGGTGGTAGCAATGGGGGCCTTCGGTGAAAGGTCTAGAGATCTTGGTGGCCATGAAGTAAAGAACCTGCCAACCAGGAACAAGCTTGCTCAGTCATTCAGTAATCAGTGGCATCTGTAGCAGAGCCTGGCACAGACACTGGGGATGGAGGTGAACTGCAAAAGGAATCCAGAGTCTAGTGGGGAACAACATGTATTTTACCCAGTGCACATATATTTCCCACCTCCCTGTAACAGGCACTGGGAGACTAATGAAATCTGGCAACAGCTTCCTCCCATTCAGGGGAGGTGTGTGAGGAACTGTAACACCCACCTAGGGGCCATTTCCCAGCAGAAACCCAAGACCATACCCTCACTCCTCCTTCTGGCCTCTGATCTCCACACATCTGGGGTGTCTCCCAACCTAAGTCAAAGTCATAGAACAACAGAGTGGAAAAAACCTCAGGACCATCTGACCTGGCCAGCGTTTTAAGACAAAAAAGCAGGGGCCTAGAGAGTAGAAGGGTCTTGGGCAAGGTTACCCAGCAGGTTGGTCAGTGACAAAGCTGGACCTTGTCTGACCTCCACTCAGGATGTTTCCCAGAAGACTAGCCAGCTCTCAGCCCACCTCTTCCTGCTCCACAGTAGGAGGACCAGCCACTCACCAATCATCTGCTTTTGTTCATGCAGGGGCGCTGCAGCCAGCATGGATGCGGTCAGGGGCTCCTGTCCAGGGACATGCACAGCAGGCTCCTGCACCTACACATGGTGTCAGGAACACATCCCTTAACCACCATGGATGGGCAAGATCTCAAAGTACTTACCCTGTCAGCTGAACACAAGGCCTCCAGGAAGGCTCTGGAAGAGGGGAGCAGGGGGCAAATTCTGGACAATCAGGAGGGGCACAGTAGATTAGAAAGGGCACAGTAGATTAGAAAACAAAGTTATGCTCTAACTTAGACATTTTCTGTGATGCTAAGACCCTATAAAGGCCCCTGATGAATACTGCCAAATGACAGCCATGCATTACTAATCAGTTTGTGTCAAATAAAGCACTTTACCAAGTAGTTTTATGGACACATCCTCAGCACACTTCTGACCCTTTCACATCTTGGTAACTTTAAAAGCATTTTTGCTATTTAAAGACTACTCTTGTTCATTTTGCAATAGTTTAAACTAGGGACATTGAAATTCTAGACAAGATATCATAATGCTGAATTTGAGATCTTTTGGGGGGGGTAGGGAGATAAGTAACAGCTTTTCATTTAATTATAGTAGTCATTTTCAGTTCTGTTTTAAAGATTAATCACATCCTTTCAATACTCAGCATATTCTTAGAATACCTTTCTTTGCTGCTCAACACAAATACTAAGGAAATCCAAATTACTTTTGGTAATAACCTAGGCAAAGCAAATCGTAATTAGTAAACAAAATGCGACCCTGGCCCTCTATCCCCTTCTGTTAGGGTGATCTCTTATTGATTGCACACATTAATAAATGAAACTTTACAAGCCAAGAAAAGAAAGAAAACCAAGGCCCAGAGAGTCAACACCTTAACCAAGGTTCTGAGTCAGGCCTCCCAGAGCCACAGCTAAGCAGACAGCTGGGCCGGCCTTACCTGATGGGTATTGTGTATTGCTGAAGAACATTTGTATGGCAGGAGAGGCCGGCCTGATGTGAAGCATCCCGCCCCACTGGGTCCTGTAGTCTGGGTACCAATGTTGGCTGTGTAAAAAAAAAAAAACCACACACGCACAAAAAAACAGAGTTCAAATTAATATTTAAAAAAAACAAAACCACCCAAAACAGAAAATAACAAGTGTTAGCAAGGATGTAAAGAAACGGAAACCCTTGTACACTGCTGGTGAGAATGTAAAGTGATACAGCCTCTATGGAAAACCGTCTGGCAGTTCCTGAAAAATCAGAAATTGAATTACTATATCATCCAACAATTCCACTTCTGGGGGTATATACCCGAAAGAATTGAAAACAGAGTCTCAACAAGGTATTTGTACACCCACATTCACAGGAGCCAACAGGCGGAAGTAACCCAGGTGTCCATCGACAGACGAATGGATAAGCAAAATGAGGTCTATATATACAATGGAATGTTATTCGGTCTTAAAAAGGAAAGAGATTCTGACACATGCTACAACCATAGATGAATCTTGAGGACATTAGGCTGAGCGAAATAAGCCAGTCACAAAAGTACAACTACCGTATGATTCCACTTATACATGGTAACTAGAGTAGTCAAACTCACAGAAACAAAGTAGAATGCCGGTAGCCAGTGGCTGGGGGAAGGGGAGAACAGGGAATTATTGTTTAATGGGTACAGAGTTTCAGTTGCTGTGAGAGGAAGGGAGTTCTGGAGATAGATGGTGGTGATGGTCACGCAGCAACATGAATGTACTTAATGCCACTGAACTGCACACTTAAAAACAGTTAAGTGGTAAGTTTTATGTTATGTGTATTTATTTTACCACAGGAAAACAAAAAAACAGAAAAAAAGTAAGTGGGGGGTGTCAGGACCTGGCAGCAACCTCAGGCCACAGACTGAGTCTGGCTCATTCATGCAGGATCCCCCGGGCCAAGCATGGGGCCAGCACAGACTAGACGTGAGAATACATGCCAAATGAAGGAACAGATGAACTTGTCTTACAAAATCTATGCCCTCGTTCACAGTCATTGCAGTACTTACTAAGGAGGATGTCCAATGCCAAGCCCTTGCATGTGTGATCTTATGAACCTTCACAACAAAATGGGGGTACTATTTTTACCCCTATTTAAAAGTTAGGTAATCAGATACTGTCGTTAGCAAAGGCCACAGAGTGAGTCAGTCCCCAGCACTGGAGCCCAAGCTAACTACAGTGCTACATATAGTCTTCATAGTCAGCTTTGCCCACCAAGAGGGTGTATGGCAAGGACACCATGGAGGCTGGTCCTGTCTCCCCTCTAGTGCCAACCCCAACACCAAGCCCATGCCACACCCTCCCCACACCCTCATCCCTCCTGCTTATACCCACACTCACCCACTCTTTGGGTATGAGACACTGGGTGTGGCACCTGGCTGGAGGCCTGCCTGACACTGCTGACGTGGGCTGGGGGGCGCCGAGTTATGCCCGGTGGCCGGACCATTGAGGCACCTGGAGGGTGTGGCAGAGAGACCATGGAGAGAGAAAGGTTAGGTAGGTGAGGGATGGTGGAGATAATCCCAGTGGCACAATGTGCCCTGAAGCTTCTAGGGACAGCAAAAGAATGGAAAGGGGAACTAGAAAGTTCACAACAGAAAGATGAGTGAATTTGCTTAGACCCAAAACTCCAGAGAGGGGGATATAGAAATCTGTAGTGACAAAGCCAAATTGTGTCCACCCAGAACCCCAAGATGCATAAGTATCATGATCATACACCCTAGTCTCCCCAAACAGTTTAAAGTGTGTGTCAACTTCATTTCACTCTTACCAAGAAGGGCCATTTGTCAACAACACTGCCAGAGGCATTTCATTTTCTCAGCTTTGCAAGAACACTGAGTCACAGATCGGAAAAGTCTGGAGATAACTGATAACAGCTATACTGAATGTCTTTTATAGGTTAGACACTGTGCCTAGCCCTTTACACACATCTCATTCAGGCCCATGTCCAGAAGAGGAAAGTGAGGCTCAGAGAGGAAATCACCCACCCTGGGAAGTAGCAGAGGGAAGCATGACCCCTATGTCACTGGGCCCACACCCACAGGCTGAGGGTAGAAGGGGCTGGGTCACTCACATGAAGGTCTAGGTGGCTGGGCCGTCCACCTGGGGGCAGGCTGGATGGGTGTCACATGGCCAGAACCATAGTACGTGGCCTGGGCTCGAGGCTGCATGGGAGAAGAGGACCTGGAATGAGGGGCTTTGAAACAGGGTGGGCGAGAAACCATATCTCCCCAGGGACACCACTGGAGGAACTCCATTGTCCCTCCAGTGTGTTGGGTAGTAAAGACCCATAGAGCTGGGATGAAGGCTCCTTCCTCCCATCTCAGGATGTCCATTAGGCCTGAACCCTTCAGGGCAAGATCTCAGACTTCAGTCTTTCCTCCTTATCAGCACTAGCCCAATGACCTGGGTAGAAAAGGGGACATCTTACTCTAACTGGTATAAGCAATTGCTAAAAGCATAAGCAACTGCTGAAAGGAGAGGGAATGTTCCCATCCTGGTGGCCTTCACTGGCTCACATCTTTTTACTTCCTCTAAGTCCCATGAGGTCCTCTCCCAAACCATCCTTCTCGGAACATTAATACCCAGAGAAGATGTGAAAAAGGAATCCCACAAAAAAATAACCAACTCAGTCGGGGAAATGCTACATATCCTGCCTGTTTCAGACAGTCCTAATAGACACTGGCATATTAGGGTAGAATGATGTATACAGGAAAGAAATTTAGGCTTCTTTTGTTTAACACAGCACTTCTCAAACTTATTTGACCATTGAGAGCCTCTTTCAGCACAACATTCACGAAATCTCTCTGACTGGGAAACGCTGTTTGACAGCAGCACTCTAACCCCCTTTTACAGGTGGGGAAACTAAGACTCAAGAGGTTGAAATGGGCCACCTAGTGAATGAATGTTCAGAAGAAAGGTGGGAACCTCCATCTGCCTATGAAGCTCTGGTCTTCCTGCTCTACCTGGCTGTCAGGGAAAGGGTGTGGCTGGAAGTGTGGGCAGGCCGTCACCTGCGGCACGGCAGGCAGGAAGTAGCTGGTGGGCTGCTGGAAGGAGCCCAAGAGGGGGCCGCCCAGGGCCCGCACGGTGGAGAGGCGTTGCATGTACTGGTTGGTCAGGATGGCCTTCCGCTCCTCTTTGCGCTGGGCCAGTGCTACATACAGCGGTTTGGTGCCCACAATGCAACCATTCATCTCAGTCACAGCCTTTGTCGCCTCTTCTGGAGAGGAAAAACACACAAAGCCAAACCCCTTGCTGTGGCCACCCTCTGTCATCACCTAAAAGCAAGACAAGACAAGAGCTGCTGGGGGAGGGGAAGGCAGACTCCCAGGCAGCGCACCCCTCCTCCCTTGGGGCCAAGCAAAACCCCGGTGCTGAGCAGGCCCACAAGAAACTGGGGATCAAGGGACACACCGTTGAACCCGTGTTTGCTGAGGCCTACTGCATGCCAGACACTTTACATGCCTTCACACCTCACACGCACTACCTCCTGACAAGGGAGGTACCGCAGCCCCCACTTTACAGGTGAGGAAAGGGAGACTCGAGAGAGTGACTTGTCCAGCCAGTGGCTCAAACATCAGCCAGGACTCAACCCACCACACTGTGGCGGTAAGCCTATATCTACCACCTTGCAAGGCCCTGAGCCCAGTTCTTTAGGAATCTTGGGAAGAGGTTTTAGCCTTTTTATTAAAATAACCTTTTTATTTTGGAATAACTTGAGATTTATAGGAAAGTTACAAAAGCAATACAGAGATGGCTGAATATTTCTCACCCAGCTTCCCCTAATGTTAACATAGTACATTTTTCAACACTATAACATTAACACTGGTGCAGTACTATTAACTGTCATACCATTAGATCCTATTAAAATAATGCTATTGTGGCGCACTTGGTAGAGTGCAGTGCTGGGAATGCAGCAGCGCTCCCGCCGCGGGTTCGGATCCTATATAGGAATGACCAGTACACTCACAGCGCTCACGGGCTGAGCGCAGTGTGGCTGGTCTCAAAAAGGACAAAAAAAAAAAAAAAAGATATTTAAAAAAAAAAAGACAAAAGACAAAAAATAAAATAAAATAAAATAATGCTATTAACCGAATTCCAGACTTCTGTGGGATTTCACTTTTATTTTTTTACACTAATATTCTTTTCCTCTTCGAGGATCATATCCAGATTGCATTTAGTTTTTTGTTTTATTGCAACTGGCCAGTATGGGGATCTGAACATTTGACTGTGGTGTTCTAACACCTCGCTCTAACCAACTGAGCCCCCCACATTTCATTTAGGATTCTTAACCTATTTTAGGGTCAAGACACTGGCCTGGCTCACATAACTCAGTAAGGACTAAAACTATTTTTAAACTCTGTGCTATTACTCTGCTACGCGTTAATATGAGCGGCTTATCCTGAGAGTCCATGAAACCCCCTCAGGGAGATCATGGTTCAAATTCAGGGGGTCTGTGAGTGTGGATGGGGAAAAAGTGACATCTTTATTTTCACATTAGCATTTCCACCCATTACACATATGGGTTACAAACAATTAGCAGTATTAGCTGTGCCTGTGACTTTGTCATGAAGAAAAAGCAAATATTTTCATATCACATTAATTATTGCTGATCTCAAAATATCATTTATGCTAATTGCTACTTTGCTAGCTCTTATAGTTAAATGCATTAATAAAGAAGTACATACTGTTGGCACATTAGTATTTCGATAATTATATTTTAAAATAATTGGGCTTTTTGTAATTCTATTTATCTTATTTTATGCATTTAAAAATACTCCTAGAAGAGGTCCATAGACTTCACCAGAAAGCCAAAATGGTCTTGATAAAAACATTTTTAAGAACTTCTGTTAAGAACTGTTAGTAGGTAGTTAAAAAGTGATAAAATTAGTAAAGCTAACACTTATGTAGAGCTTACTATGAACTTGATAGTGGTATCAGTATTTATATACATTAATTCATTTAATTTTCATAATCACTATTTTATAGAAAATAAAAAATATATAAAATTGTATAAATATACATATAATCATATAAAATCCCCATTTTATAACCTGCTTGGCCAATTGTAAAGATGCCTCAACTCTAAGCAATCCAGATTTATACATTCCCTTTATCCAAGGAATCCTCAAGGTCAATAAATCTCCTGAAATTATATACAATGTATGTGGTGAATATTTATAGCAATCACTTTTTCGCTACTTATTGTATTCAGATGCTCTACATACAGACTCTTCAGTAGTTCTCAGGATACCTCTAGAGGCAGGTAATGTTGCTGTTTCACAGGTGGGTAAACAGGCTCCAAAAGGCAAAGTTACCTGTCTCAGCTTCTACAGCTAGGTAGAAGTAGGACTGGGATTTAGATCAAGGTCCGATTAACTTTGAAATCCCAGCTTTCAAGCACAGTACTTCATAAAGTATGTATGCATTTGCTAGGAACAAGGGCCCATAGTTTTGTTTTTTTTTTGTCTTTTTCCATGTCCGGCAACGGATCGCAACCCTCAGTGTCGCCCCCGTACCGGACCGGGACTGGCAACGGGATCACAACCCTCGGTGTTGCCCCCGTGCCTCGCTCAGCCAGTGAGCGGGAACTGGTCTGTATGTGGGATCCGAACCCTCGGCGGGAGCGCCTCCACACTTCCCAAGCGGCGCACTAGCACAGTGCGCCACCGGGCCGGCCCGGGCCCATAGTTTTTAATAAAGTTTAATCAAATTTATTGGTGCCGCGGGCCAGGCCGTGGCTCACTTGGGAGAGTGTGGTGCTGATAAAACCAAGGCCACGGATTCGGATCCCTATATAGGGATGGCCGGTTAGCTCACTTGGGAGAGCATGGTGCTGACAACACCAAGTCAAGGGTTGAGATCCCCTTACTGGTCATCTTTAAAAAAAAATTTACTGGTGCCTAATTTACATGTCCCACAGATTTGTCACATTTTTTCAAAAGGTTCTTAACCCAAAAAACTAGAACCTTAATACCACCCCCGCCTCCAAACACCAGGCTCCGTGAATGACATTTAAAATTGGGTTCAATAAGCAAGAGAACTTAGAGACCACTTCCTAAGAACCCAACCATCACATTATATGCATGGGTCCTCAGTCCCATCACCCATACTTATATCTTTGGAAAGTTCCTCATTCCTACCTGTAGCTCCCTACCTCCTCACAGCCAAGTCAAATGCAGCTGCTACTGCCACTTCTTCCAGGAAGCCCTCCTTCCTGTTCCACTGGGCTCCCACAGCTCTGTCTCCAATACTGCCCCTACCTGTCTTATATACATTTCAGTTAGTGATTTGTCTTACTTTCTCACTAGACTATAAGCTCAAAGGCAGACCACACCTGATTTGTTCCTGTATGCTTTCCACAGAGCCTGGTAAAACAGCAGGTGCTTAAGTATAGAAAGAATGAACATTGGGTCATCTTAAAATCACCTGGGGAGCTTTTAAAAATAAAATGCCCAGGCCCTACCCCCAGAGATCTAGATTCAATTGGTCTGACACAAGCATCTATATTTAAGAACTCTCCAGGAGATTCTAATGAGAAGCAAGGTTTGAGAACCACCCAGTGAGTGCAATGCCCTCTTATAGATGAGGCTCAGAAGTTAAGACACCTGATCGGGGTCACAGAGCTACTGAGTAGTATGGCCAGTTGTCACATCTCAGGTGCATAACAGGGTTGAGCACACAGTATGTGCTCAATAAATGGATAAGAATGAATGAAGGAACAATGAGGCAACCCAACCCTCTCATTTTCCAGATGGAAAAACTGAGGCCCAGAGGATTATGTCACTGGTGAAGACCGGACAACAAAAGTCAATGGAAATACTGAGACATGGATTTCTGGAAGCTGGCATACAGTAGGCACTCCGTAAATGCTTGCTGAATGAGTTAAGATTACAGTGAGCCCCAACCAGTCCAGCTGTGTGATTGGGACTATATTTCTACCCTCTTCCCCTCCAGTCCAGACAAGGTTACAGATTAACTAGAAGCTCCAATGGTGTCAACGCAGAGCCCCGAAAGGGGTAGCTCAGCACCAACCCCCAGAAGCTGCTAGGTAAGAAGCTGGAGTGGGGGAGGGGCGGAAGGGAGGATGGTGGTGAGAGGATGGAAGGGAAGGCTGGCATGCTGGAAGTGCCCCCAGTGCTCACCTTCGCACTGGTAATCACTCCATATGGGGAGAACTCTTTCCTCAGTTTCTCATCATTGATGGAGTCATCCAGGTTCTTCACATACAGGTTCACACCCTGGAATGAGGGAGCACTGCTAGACACACCCCTTCCCCTCCAAGCCCCAGAGTGCCTTGGGGACAGCAAGGGCACAAAGGGCACTAGGAGCCCTGCCAGCCTCCCTCATGCTCTCCATCTTGCACAGCACCCATTGTACCCCAATCTCTCAGCATGCCTGCCACCTGGAAGCTGCAGCCCCACACCCCTGAATCCCCCGGCTGCTCTCATACACCTTCACTGGTCCCAGTCTCACCAGAAGCCATTACCCATTTCATTGATGGGACCCTTAGAGGGAGGCCCAAATCCTGTAGCAGTCTGAGCACAGAGCTGAGCTGCAGCACAGCTTTACAGGCAGCCGATATGGAGCAGCAGGAGGCTAAGCTCCTCGCGGGTCGGCTCTGGACCAGACACGCACGAGAACGAGATAAGTTGCCACTCCACTGCCTGCCAGCTGAGGAGCCCAGACACTCATGCACGCTTGGTACCAGGCGCCACCCTAAGCCTTCTCACACACTTTAACTTTTAATCTTAACAACCCTGTGAGAAGGAAGTTTTTACTCCCATTTTACAGATGAAAAACTGAAGCACAAGCAAGTTAGGTAAATTGCCCCAGATCATCCAGCCCCTAAGTGGCAGAGACAGGACTAATGCAGGCCATCTCCAGTCTGTGCTCCTCACCACTGAATGACAGCTGCCTCCAGTACCTTGATTTTCACCTTCCAGATCTCCCAAGCACAAAAGTGTGGGACTGCACAACAGAACTGAGGCCACACGGTTGTGGTTTGATATCCTGCTCTCACAGATCACAGGAGTACTTTATTCTATAAGTTTATAAATCCCCGAAAATGATGTATGTGCACAATGAGGTGAGAAACCCACACACAAGGGTTTCTCAACCTCAGCACTAGTGACATTTTGTGCCAGATAGTTCTTTCTTGTGGGGGCTGACCCGTGCACTGTAGGATGTTTGCCAGCATCTCCACCTCTACCCCGCAGATGCCAGTAGCACCCTACCACCAAATGTGATAATTGAACATTCCAGACATTACCAAATGTCCCCTGGAGAAATAAAACTGCCCCATGTTGACAACCACTATGTATGTATATGTATGTATATATAAAACATACACACCCACACTCACACACATCCCTCTCCATGAAGGATCTAGAACTTTTATTAGAAATCTTAGAGGGATTCATTTCCCAAAGAAGGTTAAATTATACTAATCTGCAATATTAATTTTAATTAAGTATATTAACTTAATATAATTCTAATGGCTGCACAACAATCCAACTTTTGGATTTAACATATATGGCCTAATTACTCGACCAGGAGTAGGATTTCCTCTAGGGCATGTTGGTTGTCCATGACTGGAGAGTCAACTAGTACTGAGTGGGGAGGGGTTAGGAATGCTACCTGGTCCCACGCAAAGGATTATTCCAACCTAAATGTCAACAGCACCCCAACTAAGCCCCTATGGTTGGCCAGTTGGGTTGTGTCCAGTTTCTCCACTGTTACAACCAGACAGCGGAGACCATCCCATGCTCATCTGATTCCTGCTCTGAGCCCAGTTCCCAGAAGTGGGATCGCCAGAGAAGGGAGTCCCACTCGGGGACCTCATTCACAGCCACATTTAAACAGAAGCAGCTGCCCCTGGGAGGCCTCACCTCACCTGGTAACGGTTCAGCCGGTCCTGCTTCATCTGCTCGAACCTGCGCCTCAGTTCATTCTGCCGTTCCACCCGTTTCTGGGCCCGGCCCACGTAGAGCAGCCGCCCACTCAACTCCTTCCCGTTCATGTGGACCACAGCCTGGGGAGAGGAATGGGGTCAGACCTCTTCGAAACCAGCTGGATGCCACCCTGGTCCTGGCCTCCAGGCCCCATCTTCTGGGCCTAGAGGAGATGCCTACAAACCAGGCCAGCCTTGAGAATAACTGAGAATAACTAGTAGCTGAAGGCCATCTAAAGTGCATTTACTTTTTAAAAACATGGAACAAAATTTCAGAGTAAACTGTAGATTTAAAAAAATTTGATTAAGGCACTACCTTAAAAAGCAAAATTGAAATCTGCAATTTCCCATATTTAGAATTTAAATATTTTCGGGCCGGCCCGGTGGCGCACTGCTGCAGTGCGCCGCTTGGGAGCACGGTGGTGCTCCTGCCGAGGGTTCGGATCCCACATACAGACCGGTTCCCGCTCACTGGCTGAGCGAGGTGTGGGAGCAACACCGAGGGTTGCGATCCCGTTGCCGGTCCCGGTCTGGTACGGGCGCGACACTGAGGGTTGCGATCTGTTGCTGGGCACGAAAAAAGACAAAAAGAAAAAAAAAAAAAAAAGAATTTAAATATTTTCAATATATTTAAATAGTTTCATATTTTAAGTGCATATTACTAAACGAAAAGAAGCCAGTCTGAAAAGGCTATC
Organism: Galeopterus variegatus; assembly: GCF_000696425.1. Taxonomy (NCBI): domain Eukaryota; kingdom Metazoa; phylum Chordata; class Mammalia; order Dermoptera; family Cynocephalidae; genus Galeopterus; species Galeopterus variegatus. The sequence continues at coordinate 42,157 of NW_007731250.1, read as the reverse complement.
TACTGTATGATTCCAGCTATATGACATTCTGGAAAAGGTAAAGCTATGGAGCCAGTAAAAAAAAAAAACAGTGGTTGCCAGGGGTGAAGGTGGAGGGAGGGCTAAATAGGCAGGGCACCCAGGATTTTTAAGACAGTGAAAATACACTGTATGATATTAAAATAGTGGATACAAGTCATTACACATTTGTCCAAAGACACTGAATGCACAACACTAAGAGTGAATCTTCATGTGAACTATGTACTTTGGGTGATAATGTGTCAATGCAGGTTCATCAACCATACCAATGTACCACCTTGGGGCAGGATGTTGATAGGGGAGGAGGCTGTGCATGTGTCAGGGCAGGGAATATATGCAAAATGTGCCTTCCACTCAGTTTTGCTGTGAACCAAAAACTGCTCCAAAAAGTAAAGTCTATTTAAAAAATAACAAATTTTAGGATCTAACTGCAACTATACACAGATAATTTGAATAAAGCAGCAAGCATTATTCTTTCAAAATGGCATGCCAGCATAATCAACATGCTTCATATTGGATTTTGCAACACAATAGAATCCTGTGGAATATACTATAAAACATTCCAAACTGAGATGTCTTTTAATGTGGAGCATGCATAAAACAAATGTACTTCACAGGGCCTGGCTTTCCAAAGCCTTGCAGTTTCAAATATTGACCTTGCAGAGGACTGGAAATTTTCCTCAGGCTATAAAGTCTCTGGTGTAAGATAAAGATTTGTGGCACAGCAAGGTTGCTGGCTCAAGGACAGACTAGTTACTGATTGTTATGTAAAGATACTGAGAAATTGCTGTAAGATCACTTAATGGTCTACTGGAATGTCATCTAGCTTGTTTCACTGAAAGTTACCAGCCTATATTGTTAAACTATAATCCCACCTATATTCTCTTCCTGTAACTTCCTGGTCTGGAAAATAAACGCAGGAAGAGAACCCCAATTCGGGGTTAATTTCCTAAGGAAGCAATGCCTCTCGCTTGAGGGTTCCAGTGGGAAATTAACCACTTTGGGGTCTCTCACTGCTCGGAAGAGATGGGCTTTGAGTAATCCTTTGCATCTCCATCACCCAGGGGAAGTGGGGTGACAAATCCATAGGGGGAGAAGCAACACAAAGCAACAGAATCCTTTTTGCTAACTGTGAGGGCTTTAATTCATTTTAGAAACATTTGTGTCTTAACCTTTGTTCATTTTTTTCAGTTAACTTCTTAACCTTTGTTCATTTTTTTCAGTTAACTCGCCTAAGCCTGCTAAGTTTGACTGCATAAAACACTGCATCTCCTGCAAGATGTGCAACCTAATTCATTTACAAAGTAATTTTCATTAACTCACCCGCAAAAATCAGTACCAGTCAGACTCAAGTGTATAGTGACTGAACAGTTAGGATTAGACACTGCAGTTAGTGAGGAGAAACATTTGAAGTAGAACTGAATTTTTTTTTTTTTTTTGAACAATGACCAGTAAGGGGATCTTAACCCCTGACTTGGTGTTGTCAGCACCACACTCTCCCCAGTGAGCTAATAACCGGCCATCCCTATATAGGGATCTGAACCTGTGGCCTTGGTGTTATCAGCACCACACTCTCCCCAGTGAGCTAATAACCGGCCATCCCTATATAGGGATCTGAACCTGTGGCCTTGGTGTTATCAGCACCACACTCTGCCAGGTGAACCACGGGCCAGCCCTGAAGCAGAACTGATTTTAAGTGGTCAGTTCATTAGTAAATATTTTCACATAAGGATGACTTTTGCTTCTCTACCGAGATTTTTAAATCTCTGGACCTCAGGACTTAGAAGCAACTTAGGAAGGATGAAGCCTTTGGCCTTTGCACACAGGCACTGTGTGGGGGACTTTCCCACCCTGCTCAGTTCAGGCTGAGGAGGGACCTTCTTCCCCTCCATGGTCAGCTGGAGCCTCCTGCTCCTGATCTCCCTTCTTCCCAGCCCTGGCTCAGTGCCTCCTCCCTGGGACACAGCCATGGGAGGCTCCTACCTTCTGAGCTTCCTCATGCTTCTCAAAGTTGACAAAGCCGAAGCCCCGGGATTGGCCACTGCTGTCCCTCATCACCTTCACACTCAGCATCTTTCCTAGGAAAGACCAACCTGGCTCAAAAGGGAGTTTAGGAAGCCCCCGCATGTTCCCTCCCTTATCACCAGTCTTCAGGAAGCCCCCTCTCTCCCTGCCAGACCTGGGAGTAGAAGAGCAGAAACAGTGATCCCCTGCTCCCTTGGGGAACACACCCACCAAACTGGGAGAAGAGGTCCTGCAGGCCTTGCTCATCCATGTCCACTTGGAGGTTCTTCACATAGATGTTGGTGAACTCCATAGCCTGAGCCCCCAGCTCCACCTCCCGCTCCCGTCGAGACTTGAAGTGGCCAACAAAACTGTGAACACACCAACAGGGTAGGCAGGCGCCAGCCATCAGCCACCCCCATCCCAGCCCCAGCCCACCCACCACCCCAGCACAGCTGGGCCAACTGCTGCCCTTCTCCTGGCCTCCATACCCCTCACGAGGAGAGAAGGCAGAGCAATACTCCTAGACAGACTGTATCTGAGGCCCAGCTGCCTCCAACAGCCAAGATGCTATGTTCCAGAGCTTTTCCCCAGGATAAGGTTAAGAAGACTTCACTCCTGTGACAAATGCACACAGAACTACTACTATACACCAGGCAACCAAGAGCACGGGAGATAACAGCATCTACTTGGGAGTCAGACAGACACAGGCTTGAATCTTCACTCTGCAGTTGCCTAGCTGTGTGACCTCAGGCAAGTTACTTAACCTCTCTGAGCCTCCATCTTCATTCCTATAAAACCGGGGTCAAACTCATATCACAGGGCTTCACTTATTCATTAAATGTATACTGGGTGCACTGAAGAAGCAGGGGTGAGCGAATCTGACATGGTCAATGCCAGTGTTGCTGTGGTAGATTGGCTGAAATCACTTAAATACATTAATTTTAAAAGCTAATTTTCTTTTTTTTCCTTATTTTGTCTTTTTTCGTGACCGGCAACGGGATCGCAACCCTCGGTGTTGCTCCCGCACCTCGCTCAGCCAGTGAGCAGCCAGTCTGTATGTGGGATCCGAACCCTCGGCGGGAGCGCTGCCGTGCTCCCAAGCGGCACACTGTAGCAGTGCGCCACCGGGCCGGCCCTAAAAGCTAATTTTCAAGTTCATGTAAACACATCTAGGAAAGTATTCTTGATTAAGAAAAAAAAAACACATGGGGCCGGCCCGGTGGCACACTGCTACAGTGCGCCGGCGCTCCCACCGAGGGTTCGGATCCCACATACAGACCGGTTCATGAATGAAAGCTGTTTGTTAAAACACTAAACAAATAATACAAATAGGCTACAAGAAAGTAAACACACAGATTAAGAACACAGTCACCTCAAGTTACCATA
>NW_007731250.1:7261-37261 GCF_000696425.1 Galeopterus variegatus | reverse complement strand
GATGGCAGGGTAAGCATAGCCTTCTTTTTCTTTCTACCCCAAAATCCCATCAAACACACAAAAGGTTTAAGGAAAAAAAAAAATCACAGCCATACTGAGAGGACTGGAAAACAGATGAAATCACTGAATCCACTGATGATTTGGCCATTAGCCATTCCCTCTAGAATTTCAAAATCATCACTTCATTTCCTCCTCGGAACAATCCTCTAACACTTATCATTAGCTCCATTTTTTTTTTTTTTTTTTTTTTTTTTTTTTTTTTTTTTTTTTTTTTTTTTTTTTTTTTTTTTAAAAGATGACCGGTAAGGGGATCTCAACCCTTGGCTTGGTGTTGTCAGCACCACGCTCAGCCAGTGAGCAAACCGGCCATCCCTATATAGGATCCGAACCCGTGGCCTTGGTGTTATCAGCACCGCACTCTACCGAGTGAGCCACAGGCCGGCCCATTAGCTCCATTTTTACAGGAGGAAAGAGAGGCCCTGAGGGATTGAGAAACTTGTCTGAGGTCACATTTCGAGGGAGAAGACCGTCCACTGCTCAGTGCCTGGTGTCCATTAGACCGTGGTGGACAACATCAATTCCTAACTGGCAGTGCCACGATTCTGTCCCTTCAGCCTCGGCCCCTCCCCGGGGCCCAGCCACTCACACTTTGCGGTCGTTCAGCAGCATCCCGTTCATCGTGCTGATGGCCTGCTGTGCGGCCTCGTGGGTCTCAAAATGGACAAAGCCGAAACCCCGGGAGCCATGCTCGTTACACACCACCTGGGACACAGGGAGGAAGGACAGGGAGAGCATCCACCAGAGGGTTCAGGGGGAGAATGGCAAAGGTGATATGACCAATGTCTGAGTGCCTGTGATGTAAAAGACAATCCTTTGTCACCCAACAGCCCCATTTTAGAGATGAGAAACTAAGCTCAGAGAGATCAAGCTACCTGCTTAAGGTAACAGGAAGGGAGAGCACTCTCAAAATGAGCACAGGATTCATCTATACCACAGACCAGCTGTTAATTGTCTTCCTAAGGTGATGGACAAGAGGATTAGAGTCAAACCCCATATCTGCATCCTTTTTTCTAACAGCAAACTGGAAACAACCTGAGTATCCACCAAGTGGTGACTGGTTAAGTACATTATAGCACATTCATACAGTCTACTGCACGTGCACAGTTGAAAAGAACGTGGTAGATTACATGGCTGACAGTTATCTGTAAGACATATTGTTACACGGAAAAAAAAAAAGAAAATCAAGCCCATTTGGGTTAAAGTGGGCATCTACATACCAGAAGTTCTGAAACAGACACATACTGAATTGTTAATAATGATTATTTCTGGGGACTAGGGCCAAAAAGGATGGAGCCTTCTTTCCTACTTCCCTTCCACCTTTACCAATTCATATATTATTTCAACAACAAGCTCATTTCAATTTTTTAAAAGCAGCACAAACATCCTACTCCCATTCTCTAACCCTCCTGACTCAAGTTAGGAAGAACCTGAACAGGGAAAGACCTTCTAGTTCACATAGTTCCCATCCCTGTTGCTGAGCTTGAAGTAAGACCACTAACTCCCATTTCAAGGTGACCACAGCTCCACCCATCCCTGCAGCCACTGCCCCAGCTCAGCTAAGTGGCATTTTCTGCCTAGACAACCACCCCAACTTCCACCGACCACTGGGATCCTCTTTCTAAAATGTAATTCTGACCACGTCCCTTTAACCTCTAGTAGCTTCTACTATCCACAGAACTGTATCAACTTGGCATTCAAGGCTCTTCAATGGGCCCTGCACAATAAGTCCTGCTTCCAAACCCATGCCCAGCACACATACACCCCTCCACTTCTCCAGTCCCAGAGTAATTCCACTTTTGACTCAAGCCCCAGATCTTCCATTCAGATTTAATCACACTGACTGGGTCCTCACTCTGGATCAAGTACCTGCTATGGGCATCACATACTTATTTTATTATATTTGCTATGAGAACCCTTCCAGGCAATTCTTATCCTCTGAGTCCCAGAGAGAAAATGGGAATAAATGACTTGTCCAAGATTAGCCAGGCAGCAGAAGCAATTTTTTATTATAGTTATCACTTAGATGCTCAGCAGTGTGCCATGTACCTTTTCATGGCCTATACAACTCTATGAGGTAGGTTCTACCACTGCCGCTGTTAGAGGAAACTGAGGTATGTAGAGGTCACATAGCCAGGAAGTGGAAGAGGCAAGATTTGAACCCAGAAAGTTTGACCCCAAAGTCCAAGGTCTGACCCACTACGTTATGCTGCCTCTCTGCTAAGCGAAAGGGCTGAGCTTTGCATTTAGGTGGTCTGACTCAGGTTTAGTGCTCTTCCCACCGGGCTACAGAAACCTGTCTGGACCAGCTAATGGTTCTCTCCTTCCTGGGCCGCTGACTACACAGATCACTATGGTTCTCCCTCAGAGCCCAGTTTTTAGCTATTCTATAAGTCTTTCCATCTCCAACCAACCTGAGAGCTCCTGGGGGTAGGGATCACACTGTACCTTTTTTTTTTTTTTTTGGCTGCTGGCTGGAGCAGGGATCGAATCCTGGACCTTGTACTGTCAGCACCATGCTGTAACCAACTGAGCTAACTGGCCAGCCCTGCACCTTGTTTCTAACCATGACAGGACCTTATCAGGCCTGACCACGCAGAGCCTTTGGTCCAATCCTCAGTGGCCCAGAGGAAGCGTCAAGGCCTGGATAAGGGGGAAAGACATACTGTTTCCTGTTAAATTAGCTTCATTTAAGCTGGCAAATTCACTGGTTCAAATCCTGGCTCTGCCACTAATCCTGCTCCCCTGTACAACACACAGCTGTAGACAAGTAACCCTAGCTGTCTGCCCTCAAATGCAACTCAGGGATCCTTCCATTTACATCTTAAGGGGCTGTGGTGGAAAATCCAGTGTGGCCATGCATGCAGAGAAACTAACACATAGAAAGTATTTGATAAATATGCCATTATTATTGGAAGAATCTACCACACAGTTAAGAGTTTCTTTCTTCCACTCATCCTCAAAAACAGGAAACAGCCCTGTCTCTGTTGCGGAGAACCCTTAGCACACTACTGCACCTCCTCAAGTCTCAGTCTGCTCCTCTGAGCCACAGAGATTGCCCCTCATTCACAGGGAAGTTGTGAGCACTAGCTGAGAACTGAAGGTTTGTGCCTGGCACACCATCAATACAAGTTCTAACACAGAAGTCACCACAACTCCCCCCATCTATTCCAAAGGCTGCAGGGGTAACTGACCAGCCATCCTCATAAAACCTAGAGGCAGAACACCCAGGTTGAGGCCCTCTGGTCAGGACACATTGACCATGGCCTGTGATCCTCAACATCCTCATATACAAAGTCAGAGAAATAATCAGAGCCCTTCTCAAATGATAAGACATTCATTTGCTTGACAAATATTTATTGAGCACCTATTCTAGATACTGGGATACAATGATGACTAAGAGAAAGGTCATTACTCTCAAAGAACTTACGGTCTAGTATTAGAAATCTTCAGAATAAGATGTGGTCCACTGATTGCCATGATGGCCCTAGTTACTGGCCTTCTTGTAGCCACACCCTTCATTCTATAATTTCTGCTGCCCTCTCACCCTGTATGTTCGCAGGCCTTGTGACTCGCTTTAACTAAACAGAATGCAGTGGAAGTGATGGTGTGCCAGTTCTGAGTTTCAGTCTCAAGAGGCCTGGTGAGCTTCTACCCTCCATCTTCAGGGACCCTGCGACTGCCACGAGAATAGCCTGGGCTAGCCTGCTGGAGGATAAAAGACCATCAGGAGGAAAGCCAAGATGTTGCAGTTGACAATCAGCCACTCCCTCACATGCCCACTGGGAGCTGCCATCCAGCTTTTAGTGGCCATATGAGGGAGCCCAGCCAAGACCAGAGAACTGCCCAGCTGAACTCAGCCCAAATTGCCAACTGCAGAATTATGAGCTAGATGAGTGGTTGTTGTTGATAGCCACTAAGTTTAGAAGTAGTTACACAGCAAGAGCTGACTGATAACAGAGGTATCAATGCCTCTGACAGTGCTGGGAAGATAAAACTGAAGGAAAAGCTACCATTCAAGTGCTTGCTATACTTGGAGCTTCACTGTGAAAAGTGGCTACATGCTCATGGGGCTTTTACTTTTACTTGTTGTACTTGGAGCTTTACAGTTTACTTGTAAACTGTGAAGTGAGGTGTAGTTTGGCATCCCTCTACTATACCAGATAGTTGACACTGATTCCTGCCCCCCAAAGAGGCACACCCACCTTGCAAGAGAGGATGTTCCCAAAGGCAGAGAAGGTGTCATATAAAGCTTTATTGTCAATGGAGTCCTCCAGGTTCTTGATGAAGATGTTGCCCACACCTGACTTGCGAAGTCCTGGGTCTCGCTGGGACCACATGATGCGGATGGGCTGGCCTTTGATCATCTCAAAGTTCATTGTGTCCAGTGCCCGCTCCGCTGGACAGGAAGAGGAGAAAAAGGATCAAGTTAAGATTTTCCTACCCTAAACTGCCAAAGTGCTTAATTGGGAGCTAAAAAAAAAAAAAAGTCATTGAGTGTCACCTGGGATAAGAACCTGAAGGCTCAGGAGGGATAAACAGAGAATTAATGTGTATTAATCTTAATATGCCTCCCAGTTCTGATTTCATTTAACTCCTTACCGTAGCCATATGAGTATGGATTCCTATCTCCATTTTACAGATGGGAAAACTGAAGCTCAGAAAGGAGAAAGGTCTGTGGCAGAGCCAGGTCTATTCCGGCCTCTAAAGCACACCATGCAAAGCAGGGGTCCATATGACAAGAGGTGGCAGCAGTTTGAGGAAATTAAACTTCAGAGGTGCTGAACAGCAGATTTGAAATTTGATCTCAAGCAGCCTGGCTTTGGGGGAAGAGAACGCCTCTCTGAGCCTGCTCCTCACCTGTAAAGTGGGGATGATGATAATATTATCTACCTTTCTACACCCAACAAAGGGAGATAATACCACCTATCTCCAGGTTGTTGACAGACTGAAAATTAAATAAGATATGCAAGGCGATTTGTTTATACTTTGTGCCTGACACAAAATAGAAGTTTGGTAAACAGCGATATGTCTGAAAACAGTAGCCCATGCCCATCCTCCTGCCACTTCTATGAGCTGTTCCCTCCCAGGTAATATGCTATTCCCTGCTTGGAGATCCTGCCAGTTTCAGAGGCATGGAGGAGGGCTGTGGGGAACACAGTGGAACAGTTTCAGGAAGTCTGGGTTCTCCATCTAGTCCTTTTACAAACACCCGGGGGGCAAAATCCCTTCTCCTCTCTGCATTTCCCCATCTATGAAGTGCACCAAAAAGGTAAGGGCTTGGAGGAAGACGGGAAGAGGCAGGAGGTGAGGTAAAACACAGCAAAGGGGAAGGACCCTGGAATCCAACTCAGTCACCTGCTGGGAAACGGGCTCTGCAGAACAGCCCCTCCCCCCACAAACCCCTGCCCAGGGGAACCTCGCCATCCACCCAGGAGACCTGGAGTAAGGGTGCCCTCTTTTAGTTTTGGTTGGGGCAAACCAAAAAACCGAATTTTTGGTTTTTTCTGGAGTCTCACACCACAATGTTACAGCTACTATTATTTTTCTTAGGTTATCACTTAAGAGTGCTTACAATGTACCAAATGATACCGGGGATACTTCATAGAGACCAGCCATGTCTCTATTCTTTATGCTACTGGGGAATAAGCCTTAGCCCGCTTGACAGCTGCAGAGGTGAGGAGGGTGAAGTCTTCTTGCCCATGGTCACACCCTAGTAGCAGAGCTCCAGCAAAACCTGGTGCTTTACTCTCTATCCTCTCCACTCAACAGACTGCAGACAAGCTCCGTCCTATCAGCTCTGAGAATGGGCCTCAGAGCCTGGAGTAGGCCGCGTTTCAGGGCTCCAGTCCTTGGAGGCACCAGATGTAGAATTCAGGGCAGCTGCCCCCAGAGGCCAGAGCCGGCCCAGCTCTCTTGGCTTCCCCACTCACCAGGTGTGCCGTCTTGGCACCTTCCTCACCAGGTGCTTTGAATCTCACCCTCACAACCATTCTATCAGGCAGGTAGGACTCCCATTCTCCCGACAGCCAACTTAAGCTCAGAATGGTTGAGTAACTTGTCCAATGTCACACAGCAGCTGGGTTTCTATCCCAGGTCTGCCTGACCCCAAAACCCTTAGCTGTTTTCACTCGGCCTTAATCTATCTCTTCTGTAACGTGGAACAGAATCAGTGAACCACACAGTAATTGCAAATTCTTGTCTCGGAGCCGGGCCCCTTCCAACGCCCTGTATTTTCCCTGGCTGCAGAATGGAAGACGAAAGCGCGGGCGGCCCAGCCCCGGATGCCGTCCCTCGGTGTCAGTCCGTCGGTCTGTCCCCTCCCGCGCCCGCTGCCCCGGGGCTCACCGTCGGCGGGCTGCTGGAAGTTGATGTAGGCGTAGCCCAGCGAGCGCCGGGTGGCCACGTCGCGGCACACGCGGACGGACAGGATGGGCCCGGCGGGCGAGAACTTCTCGTAGAGCATGGCCTCGGTCACGTCGGGGTGCAGGTCGCCCACGTAGAGCGAAGCGAGCGGGTAGCCCGGGCCGCTGGCGTTCATGGTAGGATAGGAGCCGGGGCTGCGGAGGAAACGAAGAGCCGGGTCTTCGAGCGGCCTCGCGCTCACCCGGGCGGCAGCCTCGGCGGCGGCGGGCGCAGAAAACCCTCCCTGTCCAGCGCCGGCCCGCCCCTTCCCTTTACCGCCCCCGGGCCCCTGCGCACCAATCACGGCCGCGCCCGGGAGGGACCCCTCCCGTAGGGACCCCTCCCAGTGCCGCAGCCCACCTGGGAGCTCTCTGCGTTCCAGAAGCCGCAGGTGGGGGCATCTCTAACCCCGCCCCGGGAGGCGGGGACAGCCCTCAGTCTGGCCTAGGGTAGGCTGCGGAGACGCGGGTGGATCTGAGGACCCCCGGGAGCTCCGAAAGAGCCGAGAACGGGGATGGCAGAAAACGGGTCCTAATCCCGAATAGGTCATTGCCCTTCTGGACCCGTTTCCTTTCTCTGTAGAATTGGGACGACTCCCTCTCGGGAAGGATTAAAGAGACCCGGCTTTTTGCGCATTTCACTTACGAACCGGAGGATTCCGAGCCGGACGCTTTCAAAGATTGCGTAGATAATTTTACTCTGCCTCGTGACAGGAGTCTTTTTCTCAAAACAGCCCAATCCAGTCCCACCCTTCTGCCCCAAGGATGAAAACGGTTTTGACTTGGGCCTGAAGGCTCCATGAGAGAACTCGAGACCACTAAGGCCTTCCTTGACTCTGGCTCTTATATTGCCACCACCTCTTCTTGGGATTTTCCTTGCCCACCTCTTTCCTGTTGACTAAGCCATTCCACCTGCATTTTACCAGGAAGGCTCACCGAGTTACTTGTGACTCGTCCTGTATGGGAACAGTAGGGACCTAAGAGCAGAGCAAGGCTCAGGAAGTGGCCCCCAGTTGAGCAAGACTCAATCTGAACTTGCAGCCTCAATCTGTTAGAGGACCATTTAAAAATAATAATAATCCTTTGTGGACCAATATTCACCTTGACTCTCATAGGGATTCTCCTGGTTTCCCTGCTGCAAAAAAGCAGGTAGGGCTCCCGCAGACATTCGGTTGGGTGTGGCTTCAACAGGTGGAACAGCTCTCAAACCAGGGGCAGAAGTAGCTGGTCTGCCTGTACAGCCTCACAGTAACCCGGAAGCACCAGTCAATTCTAATCTTCGACTAAAACATACTCCTCTATCCTGACTTTTTTTCTCTCCTGTGGGAGTGTGGATGTTTTTAGGAGGAGGTAAATCCCAGAAGGAAACAGTGCTGCAGGCTATCATAAAGTGTTAGGGCAGATGACAGAGACCAGTATAACCTTGGAGACGACCGAGACACAACCGTAAAGCTTGGTTACTTTTCACTGGCTTGGTTATATCTCGGGGTTAAAAAAAAAAAAAAGGAGTGGGGATGGATCAGGGAAGCTTAAATGCAATGCAAAATAATTCTCCATACCAAATCTTAGAAGCTAACACATGGATGGTTATTGTGAAAGGTAGAGAGGCATCAAGTAATGGATGGAAAGAGGCTGTTTAATTAATGGTAATTTCTTCCCCTTTACAACACCATGACTTCTGGTTCTAAAAGATAAAGTAAAACTTTTTGCCTGTTCTTAAAGAGAGAGCCAAAAATAAGTGTGATCAGAATAGTTAACGAATTCTGATAGTGATAGAGATGGCGGTGACAATTCACAGGCAACTAACTGATAAAAGTTTTTATTTCACTTTTGAATTTTTACACTTTTCCTGATTATTCCATGTAAGGTGAAACTAGAACTGTTTAAAAGACATACACAAATCTAGTACATCAATAACCGGGGATTTTTCTTTTTTGCTATACTATTTTCACAACCACAGGTGTGCTTGCTAGGCAATATAACCATCACAGAAGCAAACGTTAGGCAGGATACTGGTAAAGAAAAACAAAGCAAGAAAGAGCTACCAGATATACAGACAGGCTTGGTTCCACATTCACTACTGCATTTTCAAGCGCCAAGTATTAACCGCACATTTTTTTCAGCTAGAAACAGAGGGATTTTTTTGTTGTTGCTGTTTTCTTTTTTATTTGTTTTAAATCAGTGCATGAATTTTTCTTTTCTCATTTCAGCAGATGGACAAACAGATGGACTCTACAGCTACATGGAATGTTAAAGGTGGAGGGGTGAAACTTTAGACTGGTAGGCCTGGCTATTCTTGATTCTCTCCATTGCAGTGTCCATTGAACTTCCCTGCATTATAGGGTCTTGTTTAAACATGTGTGAGAACTGGGCTGGATGAGTACATTTGGGAGATTTGGTGATAGGTACTAATAAGCATTATCAGGGCTGGCTGCAATACAGGGAGAAATCGTGGATATTTAAAATACTTTTTTGATTCAGATCTTGGTACGACTGAAGAGCAACAACTGTGCTGAGAACTGGAGGAAGACAGAGCTATGGTGCCAGAAGCTCTTCTCAACCAACTATTTAAAGCAAGTCTTGTTCACCAAGTTGTTCACCAATGTCTCTTTAATACTATACCCATATAGTATTAAAAAGAAAAAAAAAAGGAAGAAAGTGGAAGGACAGAAATCTAAAGAAGGAAAAGAAAACCAAAGTCAACAGTCAAAAAGGACAGTGGTAAAGGTGGATTAAATTTCAAAATTTAAAAGGCCCAAGCTAGGAAGAACCCAAAGACTGGGTGAAAGGCAATCTCTACAGAATACTATTCTTAAAGATATTATCCAGGAAACAGATAAGGCCATTCATAAAATACACGGCTTCTTTTGTTCTTTAGTTCAGTGGTTACAAGGAAACAGACTCTACTACAGAAGCACAAGCTACAGATGGTAACACACTGCTGTAGGAAAGAGGGTTTAATCACATGCGTTATATGAGCACTAGACCTTTTTGCGCTGTCATAACCCAGTTATCTGCCACAAAGAATTTCAATGTCAGGCTTCGAGTTTCCTCAGAGGAAGATACTGTGGACATGTGTGGTCATGAACTTTTAAGTGACAATAGCCCAAACTGGTCAAGTGTCTATAAGCCCTGAACAAAAGGCAGAATTACTGTGAATTACCATAAATCTTGAATGCCAAATGATAGGCATCTCACTCCACGTCCCAGTGTCACAATATAATCTCTATAACTTTCTGTACAACTTTACAATGGAATTGTATTTCAGTGACTATTCTGATATCAGATTGAACCTTCAAAAAAGTTACACATAATTCAGGTTTATTTTTTCTACCAGTAAGAGTTCTGCTAAATTACAAAACCCCATAATCACAGTGTTCAGTTTTTAAAAAAATTAAGCACACAGTAATCCTGTCAATGTTAATCAAAATCAAAACTTCAGAATGCCGTGGCATTTATGTGACCAATCTGAGTTTTAGATACAAATACCAGCTGTTTATTCCATGGACCATTTTTGCTAGGCTGAGGCTGTGAAAAATCGAAAGTCAACGTACAATTTTTTTTTTCTTTTTTTTATCGCACAAAGGGATATATGTGGAGGATACAGAGTGATACTGAACAGATCACAAAGCGCGACAGACATTAGTTCTCTCCCTCTCCAGCATCTCCTTCATCCCCCTGGTTTTCTGACGTCCACAGCTGCAAGAGAAAAAAAAAAAAAAGAGCTGTAATCAAAGTAGGGCTACTAAAACTTAGGGAGGTGGTCCAGTCTGTATTATCTTATCTCACTCAACTGTTTGAAATTCTTCCTGTATTACTGCGGACAGTGATAACTACAAAGCCCAAAAGTTTAGCAATCATTTATAATCAATTTAACAGTTAGTTAAATATTTTAACTATATTTAAGAGGGTACAAGTCCCTTCTTGAATCTTGGATAACAGTGAATTATAGGCTGGCTGGTTATTTCAGTCAGTTAGAGCATGGTGCTGGTAACACCAGAGTCCAGGGTTCAATCCCTGTAACCAGGCCAGCTGGAAAAAAAAAAAAGTGAATTATTAAGTAAGTGAATAGAAAAGAGACTATAAATCCTCCAGAAGTAGTACTTACAGTGAGATTGTCCCTAAGTAACTGCATGATCAGGGTGCTATCTTTGTAAGACTCTTCATTCAGTGTATCCAATTCAGCAATCGCTTCATCAAATGCCTAAAACAAAGAACCTTTAGCAAAGAATTCACAAGTTCTCTGGAGTCAGTTTAGCCCAACTTTTTTTCTGCTAATAAGTGAATATAATTTTTCTTCTTGTACAGTACACTTTGGGGAACCTAGGCTATTACTACCTTGTTTGCTAACTGTTTCATAATGAATGTTTATAAAGTACCAACCAACAATGACAAAACAATGACAAAAATTCCTAGATAAGAACTTTGCTGTATTTAATAAGTAAGCAGTATTACTGTTACCCCTAGCACATTCATTCTAGCAAATTCACATAATTTCTTAATTACCAAAGACATCTAGTAATCCCTTTTTTATTACAGATTTAGAAAATAGTAATCCATTTTTTCAAAATAAAAAAAATTTTTTTTTTTACTAAAACTCAAAAGGTCTTGGATACAAGAGATAAAGAACAGTAAAGTTCACACCACTTAATCTGCTCTAAGTGATAAAACTTTGAGAATTCATTTCAGACACCTTTTCTGAATTTTAAAAAAAAAATTTAAATAACAGTGTGCATGTTAAAAGACTCAAAAAATATGGAGAAAAGTCCAAAAGAAGATACGAGGTGATCCAGCACACAAAGAAAATATTATCTGATTTCTTTCATTTACACAGCCATAACCTCAAATCTTGGTACAAGGATGACAATATATAACTAAGATCAAAAGCTTGATGAGACACAACACAACATTCACCTGGAATCTTCTACAACCACCCCCCCCCAAACAAAACAAAAATCAGCAGGAGGTATTGGAAAGGAATCAAAGAGCAACAAGTCTGTATTTATTTCATAAAAGATATACTCCCACTCATACAAAATCTTCAAAAAAGTCCAAGACAATGAAGAGGTTCAGGAATAAAAAGAAGTTATTAGAAAGCACAAGTACTGTTTTACTATCATCAGAACCACACAGAGAGACAATCTTTCTCACCGTTTTTGCCAGGCTGCAGGCCTTTTCAGGAGAGTTTAGAATCTCATAATAAAAGACTGAGAAATTAAGAGCCAGGCCAAGTCGAATTGGATGTGTAGGCTGCATTTCTTTCTTACTAATTTCAAATGCTTCCTGGTAAGCCTGCTGGGAGTTTGAAACAGTGGCTAAAAGAAAGATGAAAAATATTAAAGATTGGGTTCTTTCATAAGTGGCATCACATACTGGTCCACTATCAAATTATTTTACCAAACTGGGCCAGAGCACATAACCTATCAAATGCAATATCAGTATCTTCACCACTCAATTAAACATTTATTAAATGTTTACTCTAAGCCAAATACTATTAATGCTTTTGGGGGGAAACAAACACGATTACGATGAAGTCTACTAAAGCACTTAAGAAATATAGACATAATCCTTTAAACAAGATAAAATGTGGAAAACAATGTGCTCTAGTGGAAAGATCTTGGGCTTTATAGTCAATACACCCAAACTTGAATTCCTAATTCTTATTCACTAGGTATGTGGCTTAGAGAAAGTAAAACTCTCCATGAGCCTTGGTTTCCTTATCAGAAAATTGGCCGGCTGCCACCTAAACTCGTATGGTGGTGTGAGGAATAGATGAGACTCAAAAGTACTTGGTACATAGTAGGCACTTAATAAGGTACAGCTATAATTATCACCATGACAATAATACAGATGTTTTAAAAAATGCATCCCTATGGTTGTTTCACAACATCAAATATTTTAAAGTTTCACATCAAAACAGAAAGCTACCAAATAATCCTCAAGATAAAGATCTCTTCAAATGTACTATACACCAAACTTTTAATGCCTCCATATTTGCCCCTTAGATAAGTTTTGATTTGTCAACCCCCATGACCCTGTTCATTACAATGCTATATAGTCTTTTAAATTCTGAGGACTGTGATGTTAGTGTCTATGGTGAACAGATGAAACAAAACTGTTAAAGTCATTATGAAAGAAGACTGGCTCCACTATTGGTCAAATTTATTTTTAAAAATATTACTTACTTTGCTTATTGTCTCCAGATGCCACCTCAGAAAGATACCTAAAATAATCTCCTTTCATTTTCAAGTAGAACACCTTACTTTCTGGTTGTGTAGCATTGGGAATAAGATATTTGTCCAACAGCTCCTAAAAAATGATTCACATTGTTAAGAATTTACAATTATTTACAAGATCTTAAACCTATGTTTGAAATTAAAGATACACACTACCACTTCTAAATAATTTTTTTGAAGATTTAAAAAAATGTATTTTTCATCCAAGCTTCTAAATGTTGGTTAGCCCAGGTCATAACAGCTGATGTCTGTATTCTTCTGTTAAAAATCACTTTGACCATCCATATGGGGTTAATTAAACTATAGCCGTACAATGGAATGCTATGGAGGCCTTAAAATGATGCTGCAGAACTACACTGATAACATGGAAAAGCTCTCAAAAGAAATCTGAGTGAAAAAAAAGCAGATTATAAATACCACAAAAATCCTATTTTAATATTAAAATATATATATATATATATATGTGTGTGTACTTGCACACAAATACATAGGGGAAAAGCCTGGAAGAATTATGTTAATAATAGTTCTCTGGGTAACAGGATTGGAAGTAATTTTTACTTTCTTATTTATACTTTTCTGCCCTGTCCCCTACCCCGCTTCTGTTTTAAAAACATAAACCTGTATAACTTCTTTTTTTTTTTTTAAAGATGACCGGTAAGGGGATCTTAACCCTTGACTTGGTGTTGTCAGCACCACGCTCAGCCAGTGAGCCAACCGGCCATCCCTCTATGGGATCCGAACCTGCGGCCTTGGTGTTATCAGCACCGCACTCTCCTGAGTGAGCCACGGGCCGGCCCTAAACCTGTATAACTTCTGTTAATTAGAAAAGAAAAAAAAACCTTTCCATTCTGGGAGGAAAAAGGCAATAATAGAGCAAAACTGCCAAGAACTAAGTTTAGAATCAATCTGGCCTGGGTAGAAATCCCTTTTCCGTTGCTTACAAGGGGTCTTCAAAAAGTACATGGAAAGATTCGTATTACCTTGTAATTCTACTTTTCCATGAACTTTTTAGAGTACTCTTGTACTACCTGTTTGCCCTTGGACAAATTACCTAATTACCCTGAGCCTGTTTCCTTGGCTACACAATGGAGGATTACAACAGCCACCTTCTAGTAGTTATGAGGACAAAAGAGCTAACGTACACAAAGCACTTAACATGTCGCCTGGCACGTAGTAAGCGCTCAAAGAATAGCTAATACTATTATTAATAATAAATTCCTTTAAACATTTATGCTTACAACAAAAGTAGTTCTGAAGGAGTCCAAGCTTCGTATACAGAGCAATATTTTCGAAGAGTTGTTTTAGAATGTGGCATCCTGAAAAACTGGTTAAGAGGCAGTAAGTACCATGCTCTTCTTCAAATTCTTTCAGATGCTCTTAAAAGCTGGTCTACATTTCAGGAATTATGGAACTTTCTTGCCCTTGGAATGCATGCCATACTTCATCTGAATACCAGATGGACCTAACATTCAGGAATTAGTGCACCATTAACAAACCCCCAAATTACCAACAGGCAACAAATTTAGCCATGACACTCTTACACCATGAGTCTAATGAAGAGAGAAGCTGAATGCAAAGCTTAGTTATAAGGGGATTTGATCAATCAAAGTGAGAAGATGCAAGGGGCAGTAGTCATTTTAATATTCTTTGCAGACAGACAGGGTGTATATAACTCCTTAAGGGTTAGGAAGGAGGAGTACTGTCTAATGGCTATATTGGTTTTCAAAAGAAAGGTATCATGGACAGTAATTTGGAGAGGCAGCCAGCAGGGGAGGAGGTAGATCCACAAGTGTGAATTCCTTTTCCCTTCAAAGCAGCCCTTACCGTTCATTTTTACCTGATTTGACCTGGAAGAAAAAAAAAGTTCCCAGTGGGCTCAGGATGTGAGGGAAAGACATTATGATCATGATTTGCCCTATGATATGCACCCCTCCCATCCAACCCCACATTGTGGCCAGAGAGAACCAAACAACCATCTGGTTAAGGCTTATGTAAAACACAGGAGAGAACATCCAAACCACTCTGATTTGGCTTTGGAATACATGCTGAACTCAATGGATGTGCCTAACTTTCAGAAAAACAGTTCTTTACACTGTGAAGGAATGACGGGGGAGAGGCTGAAAGGCAGCTCAGCTTTTTGATCCTGCCTCTCCTACTGGAGATGACACTACTCAGACTAATATTTAGAATATTATTATACTATATGTGGCTGCATCTATCTAATATCCTGTCTCTCTGGCCTCAGTTTCTAAAGAAAATATGGAGAGATGTTGACTAAATGTTCCTGTTTTTCACAGTTCTTTTTGATAGGAGAGGAAAATCCCCCAGAAGTGATGAACAACTCTGATCAAGCAAAAGGTAAGAAAAAACACACGATATGCTTAAAAATTAGTTGCAAATGGTTTGCAGCTTTCTAGTCTATCAGACACCTCTTCCTCATAAGCTGTTTGAGTGTTTGTATTTGAACATTAAATTGATACTATTTAGAAATGATTGTTTAAAACAGAAGCACTGGCCTCTTACCAGAACATCATTGCAGATGTCCTGCAATTCCGCCTCTATCTTCTCCCGGTACTCTTTGCCCATCTGCTGCTTCTTCTCATTCCTCTCTGTTTTCTGTTCAATGCTGGAGATGACACGCCAGGAAGAACGACGGGCACCCACCACATTCTTGTAGGCGACAGAGAGCAGATTCCTCTCCTCGTTGGAGAGCTCGTGGCCCTGCTCCGTGACTGCCTTCATGGCTGCGGCCATGTCGTCATAGCGCTCAGCCTGCTCGGCGAGTTTGGCTTTCTGGACCAGCTCACTCTTATCCATGGTCATTCTCTGGAACAAGAGCAGGAGAAAAAGAAAGAGAAAGCAAATGTCAGGCTTGGGGGCAGGAAACGCATGTGTGAATCTTCCTCCAGCCCATCTGGAAAGCAGCATATCTAAATGTGAAACATCTAGTTCCAGATGCCATCCACAATACTGATCGTGTATTAAGCACCTACAGGCTTAGGTATTTCACTAAGCCCTTTTATTATTTTGGTCAGTTGATTTTCCCAACAGTCCCACAGGGTAGGCATGTACACAACAACCCCGTCCCCTTTTTAGAGGTGAAGAAACGGAGGTTCAGAGGCAGCCAGTGATATGCCCAGAGCAACACTGCAGTAAATAGTAGACAGCCAGAACTCAAATTCAAGTGCATCTCGCTCTAGAGCTTTTGTTTTCTTCCACTATCCTAATCCACCTCCCCAACACATGGAAACTGCTTAATAACTATTTCTTTAGAAGTTTATGATAAATATATGTCCTTTACTTCTTTCAATAATTGTCTGGGGTTTTCTGTTGTTTTTTTTTTTTTTTTTTTTTAATGACCTTAGTCCAGGCCCTGTAATACAGGAAGTCTTCTCTTCATTGCCCTGTAAGGAATTGCCTGGTTTTAACCACATCTGTTTTTTCCCATAGTATAGGGAAAAATACTTTAGGCATGATCATTACTTCAATCAATCTTGAAGCAAAAGATGAATTTAAATGATCTATTTGGCAGTACCCATATTAAGCAGTAGGCACCTGAAAAATGGGAGCCATTATTATCATGTCTTCTGCAATTTGCTAACTGTTACAAGGACACACTGCAGAGGAAGAACATAAACAAAGGGCAGGCAGACTTGGGCTCTATCTAGCACTAGCTCTGCTACTTACAAGTGGCATGACCTCTGTTAAATCACTTAACCTGAGAGCTTCAGTTTCCTTACTGGAAAATAATAACACTACCAACTCTCTTCATGGGGCTGTTATGAGGAACAAAGGACCTAATGCATGTGGAGGCACTTTGAAAAGTTCAAAGCATTATTTACAAATACCAGGCACTAATTCTGCATATGGTATAGGTTGTAAGAGACAGGAGTATACAACAAGATGCACAGCAACAGAACTTCAAACCATAACTGAATTCATGTGAACCATCAGTGGGTGCATTTAAAAGTTTTTCTGAAATACACAAAAATCTTAGTGACTTCAGTTTATCATTTATCAAATCCTTTATATACACCAATCAGTGAATACCTCTTAAATTATTCACCTCACCTTAGTCAATTCCCCACTACAATAATCACCATTTATAGAGTGCAGTAATTTTGGGGTGATATATAGCTAAGAAATTATTTACTGAACAATGAGTTAGTTTTATGTACTGTTGGTTTAAATATGAATATATTCATCTGTGCCACACAGTGTAAACCTCTACTCACAAATAACTTTTGCCTCAAAAGTCATTGCTGTATTTCCAAGAGAAAATTTTTACAGGGCCCTATCACATGAAAAATGTTTTATTAGATGGAACACAATGATATAAGATACACTCAAAATCTAGGCAATTCAGTAGTTGATCCTCCAGTTCAAAACTATAATTTTTCTTCTTATCACTTATTATCTAAATTACACTCAAAGCTGTGTCCTATGTAAGGCTCACTAATTGTAAGTTTACACTCAGTGAAGTCTCACCTTGATCCATCTGATATCTTTACTCACAACACTAGAATGAGACTGCAGCAGAGACAGTAATCCTCACACAATATTCCACTTGCTCCCCTCTATTTCCCAGCACTCCCCACCCTCCAGCAGTTAAGAGGGGGTCCTATGGTAGTTCTGTCATTGAAACAAAAACAGAAATGATGCTATTTCCAGGCTGAAACTGTGAAAATGCTATGCGTGGTTCCCCAGGATCTCTTCTCTTACAGCAGCCACCTAGACAACCATGTATTCTAAATGGTACAGTCACAAAACAGTGAATTTCTGTCTGCCTGAGTCTCTCCGTGTCTGTGTGGTACAGAGATTCCTGTAAACCTGCATGGCCATGCAGTGTGCAAAAGAATCTTTCGTTGGGTTAAGCTATTGAGATGTTGGGGCTGTTTGTTACCGCAACACAACCTAGTCTACTCTAATATAAGTATATCAAAAATACTCTGTTTATCATCTTAAAATTAAAAACTCTCTTAGTATGTCTTTCTTAATCATAAAGTCTTTGAGATCAGGACAATATCTCCATCATTAAATAACTTTACTTTACTGTTCCTAGAAGTGCCAAGCACAATAGAAAGAAGCCAACATTCAATGACTTGACGAGCTTCAGAAAATTTCCAGTCTATAGACTAATGCAAAGTTAG
The DNA here is from genome assembly GCF_000696425.1 of Galeopterus variegatus. Lineage (NCBI taxonomy): Eukaryota > Metazoa > Chordata > Mammalia > Dermoptera > Cynocephalidae > Galeopterus > Galeopterus variegatus. The sequence continues at coordinate 19,414 of NW_007731250.1, read as the reverse complement.
AAGTGTATTAGAGGCCCACTTCAAAGTTCATAAATCAGCACCTCTAAACCTCTATCTATGGAAGATTCCAAATAATAAAGTGCTTGCCAAAAGCCAATTAAAAGCTAAGTCATCCTATGCAGTATTACAATAGAGTAACAGAGAAATACAAAGTATTGACATTGCTAAACGATGCCACAAAACTCTTCACCCCTACAAGGCCCCCAAATTAAGTACCACCCCTAGTTCTCTCCTTCCCAAGCATTAAAAATTAAATCACACTTCTTTGAAGAATCCTGACTACTCCCTGGGACCTCCCAAATGTCCACACCCTATTTCCTAAAATAAAATGTGGCCTTTCTGGTTTGGGGCCAACTGTTTCAAGCTTCTTTGGGATCATACAAGAGTTCTTAAGAGACAGCACCATCACAATACAGCCAAGACTGAATGCACGCCTTAAAAAAATCTGTATCCATTTATCTATCTGTTTTAAAACATTTTAATTACGTGCAGTACATACGCACAGTAACAACCTACAACAAACAAAATCCATAGCTAAAAGTCCTGATGCCTACTGCTTACATAACTTTTGACTTATATAACATGGATTTTGAAGTAGCTAGACCAATTTCAACAGGAAATGGATTACACAACACCCAGAAGTTTGGAGAAAGGCAGCAGACAAGGGAAAAATGAAATTGTCCCCATTTCTACATCTATAATAAATCTCCCATCCATATTCTTTCCTTATTCCCACTGCTTTGAGTCTCTCATTATCTCTAGCCCCCTTCACATCTTTGCTATCAGACCCACCTTCTTAAAGCCCTGATCAAGTCACTTCCTGCTCAAAATTTTTTAAAGTTCCCTGCTGCCAACGGGGAACTTTACCAACCTATTTTCCCAGACTTTTCCCACAACATGCCATCTACACAATAAGTACTTCTGCCAAAATGGTATTTTTTAGGGGGCACGGGGGCAGTGCGGGGGTGGCTGGCCAGTAAGGGGATCCGAACCCTTGAGCTTAGTATTGTAACACCACACTCTAACCAACTGACCTAAGCAGCTAGCCCCACAAAACGGTATTCTTACAAAGTGAGCTTTTCTGTCTTTGCTCACTAAGTCACTCCCTCAACCTGGAATGACCTTTCCCATATACTCTGAATACAAAGTTCTTCAGCGCATGGCTCAAATGCCACCCACTCTATGAATCCTTTCTTAAGCTGCTAAGCCTGAACTATGTAATATGACAGCTACACATTTGGCTATTCACTTGAAATTTGGCTAGTGCCACATGTTGAAATCACAATATTTTGGACTATAATGGGTTAAGTTAGAAAATTATTAAAACTAATTTTGCTTTTTTTTAAAAAACTTTTTAAATGTAGCTACTAGAGAAATTTAAATTATATATGGCTTGCATTCTGTTTCTACTGGACAGCACTGCTCTGAGATGAAAATATTCTCACAAAGCATTTCATCTCTACTTGTCTTAATGTCTTATCACATTTCTTCATTACTAAAATTATTTGTATATATCTAAGGCCTTTCCCACCCCATAAGTTCCTTTAGGGTATATTTCCCACAGCATCCTGCACATAACTGGTATGAACAAATATCTGCTGAATGAATGAACAGATCCTGAAATGAAAGAATAAAACTGCAAACATGGTAGAGTTCTCTCTTTTCTCAATTAATTCAAAGCACCTATTCCTCACAAGTACATTAAATCCTCATTACATTTGTACCTCATTCCTTGTACTTCTGCACCCTACTTCCTGCTTTTCCTAAACTACCTTTTAGACATGCCTTCACTCTTACTCAAAACTTTCACAATGCTTCTCTTTTGGCTACTCCATCAAATCTATACTCTACCTGCCTCTCAAAGTCCTTCATAACTTGGTTCCTCCTTACCTGTTAGGCTTTCTCATCCACTGTTCTCCACATTTCCCTTTCTCTGAGCCTGAATACCACTACATGCCCTATAAACACCATGCTCAAACATGCCTAAAACTGCTTTTGTATTTCCTTCATCTAGAATGCTCTCCTATTTACTTCCTGCCTATGTAAACCCTATCCATCCATCTAGGACTAGCAGGCCTTCCCTGGCTGCCCTAGCCCACACTGATCTACCCTGCCTATGACCCCAAATACACCTGTAGCCTATCACACAGTCTAGGGCTTCTTTATGCTATTCTATAGTACAGATGATGAGTACTGTACCATTAACAGTCTCACATGTGTGAAAGCTTCATGTTTTGTTTCCCAATCAATGCCTAAAACCATGCTAAGTACAAAACTAATGTTCAAATAAATATCTGTTAAGTTTCTCAACAAATCATTACTGGGAGAGCACAAAGAACACAGGCTACCTATATGTGGTATGGCAGAAAGGCAACAGGACTATGTGTAAGAGTGCATTCTGCCACTACATAGCCATGTCAGCTTGTTAAATTTCAGTCTTCCAATCTATAAAATGAAGATAACAGATCTACCTCAGAAGTTGCTATGAAGGGGCCGGCCCGGTGGCACACTGGATAGTGCGCCGCTTGGGAAGCGCGGTGGCGCTCCCGCCCGAGGGTTCGGATCCCACATACAGACCGGTTCCCACTCACTGGCTGAGCGAGGTGCGGGGGCAACGCCGAGGGTTGCGATCCCGTTGCCGGTCCCGGTCCGGTACGGGGGCAACACTGAGGGTTGCGATCCGTTGCCGGACATGGAAAAAAGAAAAAAAAAAAAAAAAAGAAGTTGCTATGAAGAGGGGCAGGAAATTAAAGAATAGTAAATGTAGAAATGCACAGTGCAAAAACAAATTTGAAGTCCTATTACTACACTCATAGTACCTACAATTACTTTTTTAGCCCACAAAATGTGAGCTTGGATTTTTTTAGTACACAACCCCATGAGAAGGAAAAGAGAAAGTAAAGGTTAATCTTGCACAGAAAGTGAATGTCAACATTCCTAGATAAGACTTCATTCTCAATATCCTCAAAGTGGATAGACATATTAACTGTAACTGACTTTTATTCATTAATCCTTAACTGGATTTTCTAGAGATAACAAGTAGAGATGGTTTATAATCATGACCTAGTTTTCTTCTGAGACTCTGAATGAAGTTCCCACCATGAAAAATATCAGCAAGAGAGCCTTTATTTGACTCCTAAAAAGTTTCTAAGATTTCAGTCTCATCATTGGGCCTGGGCATCAACACAGCAGACAAGATCCCAGAACAAACTCATTAGAGTCTGCAGGGGGCCTAACCCTGCAGAAAGCCAAGAGATCTTCCCCGTGCCGCACATTTTTCAGAAAGACACTGACATGCTTGAAAATAGGAGTTCTGGTGCACAGCCACATGATGATGATGGGTGTCAATCTGTTGTAAGCCACTGGGTGCAGCAAGTCAGTGGACCGGGAAGATTTGCTGGAAAAAGCAGCAACAGCTTAGTGAAAAACTGAAAATAATCTAAATATCCAACAATAGGGGAATGATTTTATAAAAAAGAGAGAGAGATGGTACAAGATTTCATGGCCACCAAAAGAAAAGATTTAATGTCATGGAAATATTTATTTAAGAGCTATGGCGGGGGAATGGGGGAGGAAGTTGCACAACAGTATTTCATTTTCGTAAAACATCCCCTAAAGAACATATAAACAAAAAGGTTAACACTAAACGGGTAAAGTGGTTATCTCTCCAGTGTATTTCTGGGTGATTACATTATTATAATCCTAATTTTCTTATCTTTTGCTTATTTTTTTGAATTTTCTTCAAGTATATATTACTTTTTAAAAATGTTTTGTGTTTTTATGAGAAAAAAAGGTTTTTAAGAAGAGAAGCCACTGGTGCAGGTGAACAGAAAGTTATGAAAAATAATTCTAAAGGAGCCCACAAATAATAGGATTTCCTTCAAATAAATGAAACCCTAAAGCAAACAATAAATGCTGAAACAAGAGTACCTATGAACCAACCGAGTCTCCCTATCTCCATTCTCTGCCTAATGAACATTTTTCTAGTCAGTGTCAAAATTTTGGGAAGTCATTCCATTTTCCAGTGGCCAGAACAGACATACAAGGATAAGGACAAAAATGACTATCGGTCTGGCCAGTTAGCTCAGGTGGTTAAGAGCTCGGTGTTACAACACTAAGGTCAAGGGTTTGGATCTGTGTACCAGCCAGCCATGAAGCATACAAAAAAAATGACTATTACTAATCCATATTTTTTTAAAAAGGGGGGTACACTGCAAAGGAAGAGTTGAAAATGACAGCTGTGGCCTTTAGAGGCATCAACTTTCAGCTATGATTGTTTCCAAGGAAAAGAACATACTCAATTCTAAAATAATAAGCTTTAATTGAGTTTAATAATGTTAGAAATTCAAAATGAGGATTCCATTATTTATCATATGTCAGGAATTACCCAAGCTCTATATAAAACATATGGTGGGATCTGTTTTTAGGAAAGCCGTACATACAACAAATCTGGGCTTCTAAAGAGAAGTTAAGGTTTTCTCCACATTTCCCTATTATAACTTCTCTGAATCTCAGTTTCCTCAGTGTTAAAAGGAGACATTAATAGCCATCAAGTATGATAATGTACACAAAATGCTTATATAATGCTGGTCAGAATAAAGGCTCATAGGCAAATATTCCTACTCTTAAGCTATTTCACAAAAATGTAATACATATAACCAACCTAATGTGTGTTGAAATAACTGCAAAATGAAAAAAATATTAGTATTTCCAAGAACTCTTTGGATTATTCACTGAGAGGAGTTCAAAAGAAATATAAGAAGTGTGGTCCTCCTCTGAGAGAGCAAAACGTTAATGGTAGGAACATAAAAAAGCAGTACATATTTAATTCCAGCAAACAGCTAGTGTTAGCAGGAAGAGCCATAGTTAGAAAGTGAATGGGTCCTGATTCATTTTATGTGATAGCAGGGCTCCCTCTGTATAGGGAGAAAAAGGGAACTCCGGGTGGTAACAGGAACAACAGCTATCTGAATGAAGTGTATATTTTATCAATCCAGACAGAAGATACTGACAGGAACACCTTAAAAATCTAGGCTCAAATTGACTACAAATTCTGAATAGCATTCATAGATGTACCATTCCAGATAGAACATCCACAGCACCATAAAGTAGAAGTTACAGTTTTGGAGTCACTCTGCTGAAGGAAAAACAGATGCCAAGCTACTGCAGGAGGGACTGAGAAAGTCAGTGGGACCAGGTGGTTAGTGGGTGTTATCCAGAAAAAGTTAAGTACTCCTGGCTCTCAAAGAAAACTACTCACTGAAAAACACCCACTCTAAAAATGTCTGTGTGCCATTCTACACACAGAATTTAGAGTTCTGTAATAAATTTAATCTCATTCAAACATTTGCAGGTTCTTTGTTAGAAAACGAGACACTGCATATCTGAAATGCAAAGTCATAAGCACTACTGTCCACTCAACACTGAATTGTGGAGGGAAACTGTACCTCTATTTCAAAATCCCTTCCTTCTTTCACATCTGTTGTTGAATAACATTGCTAATTACATCCAATTAGCCAAGATTTAATTTAAAACAGTACAGTGTTAAATGATATGCCCAAGATCACACAATGTGAATCAACAGCAGATATAACAATAAATTGCTCTCTTGGCTTTAAGTGATCAATCCAAGAAGACAATATGCTAATTCAGATCAATAAAGACAGCCCAGTTTGTTCACCTTCTGAATAGGTTTTAAAAGTTTTGGCTCCACCAACATCATGAAGCCACCCAGTCCAACTTACCAGTACAACACACCAACTCCATAGGTTACCTGACCTCTGTGCGACTCATCCATAAGATAGGCAAGTCTACTTAATAAGGTTCTTATAAGGAGTAAATTTGTTCATGATACAAAACATTTAGCACAGTCTCTGCATGTCTTAAGGACTCAAACAAATGGTAACCACTGTATATTCCACACAAAAATTAACAAACAAATGGCCAGCCTGTGAAGGGACACTTACTAGGAATCTCATTTCTTTTAAATCTAGACTGCTTTCTTTTAAGACTTTTAGTTGGTAAGAACACAGCCTTGTAACACCAAGGTCAAGGGTTTCGATCCCCATACCAGCCAGCCAACAACAACAAAAAATAAAGACTTTTAAAAGAAAGGCATATGTTAATTTAACTATGCCTATTTCTAAAACAGCACTTAGCACAGTTCACTGTAAAGGTCTTCGTTGGCTCTCACTCTAGATTGTGAGGTTAAAGTAGGAATCTAGACTTTCATCTTTGGACACCTACTGTGTAGCACAATGCCTATACCACAATGAATAAAACTACCTAATCAATTGATGAATTTTTTAATAGTGAACAAGCTGTTATTTCCTGTGTGGACAGAGGTACGTAGACCACTTCTGACCTATAAAATAGACTACTTTTTGAAAAGAGCCATCTCAGCTCTAATCAGGAGTCAAGAATATGCTTTTTGACTAATATTTTTCAGCTACTACATTATAATCTATAGATTCAAACTGAGTTTCAACAAGCCCTTGGAATATTCTCTGTCCATCTCTACCATTCAAAAGTCCAATCAATTAGCTATACAAAAACCCAAACCAGATAACTTGTTTAGTAAATAACCAACATTTATGGTCTGCCTAGATGTGCAGAGCACTTAGAGATTTACATCAACTCATTTAATCCTAAATATCATATGAGGTAGGAGACACTGCCCCCTTTTATACATGTAAAGAGTAACTTGCTCAGGGTCACACAGCTATATATGGCAGGGCTAGGATCTAAACCAACATTAATTTTAAAATTAATGCTCTTTCCTTGATGCAGTACTATCTCCTAAAGACCAATTCTAATTCCCAATGCTTACTTAAGAAAGAGAATTGTCAATTTTTTGAAGACCCATACAAGGTTATTACAGTGAGGCTTTAGCAGTGGCTTTATTAAGCTAATGTATCTAGCTTTAAAAATCAAAATTAAGTTAAAAAGTAAAAACAGCATAAGCCAAAAACTCATCAAACTGTCAAACAAATTGTCTGGTAAGACTCTCATCTAAGGACAAACAATAACAATGAACAGGGCTCACATCTACTTAATTGTAGCCTCAACCTCTGTCCTGTTCAAGGCCATTCAGAAATAACTTTTCTTGTTGGGTCTCTTAGGGAAAACAATAAAAGAAACTAACCAGTACAGGGAAAAACTTACATAACAAAGAACTGCCCAGAATTTAAAAAGAAAAAAAAGGCAACTAACCTACAATCTGCTGGGAATGACTTGTTCTCTTGAGGCCATCAACCATGCTCATCTCATTACAAGTATGAAGAACACATAACTATGCCTCTATCAGAAGATTTCAGTAGAGAAAGCAGTAACATGATTGCCTTTCAGCACACATATCAGAAAATAGAAAGTACTTTTAGACTATTTTTTCTCTTTAAATATTCCCTTTAGAAAAATTCCCTCGGAATCCAGCTCCAACTGTTAGTTTCTTCATCATGACATACAGATGATATTCATGTAGAGAACAAGATGGTTCTCAAGCTTAAAAGTTGCTATTACAGAACTATAATTTCTTGCCCCCTAACTAGTGTTAACTAGCATCTCTCTCTAGAAAAATATAGGAACCCAAAAACTTAAAATTCCCTTTATAAGGAAATTTTAGTTCATTCTCTAAGGTATCCTCATTAAAAGAAAAACTGCTTAGTTTGATGCCACTGAAAGAGCAAGTAGAATAACAGGATGTTATAATTTACAATTTTTTCTCTCTACTTATGTAGATATATTGCCTAATCTCCTCCTCCTAAAGAAAATATGGAAAATCTAAAAATCTACAGAAAAAGAAGTATGATTAACAAAAATTAATGACGGTCATGACCAAATTCTATTAGATGATGAATCTAGGATTATGTGCCACAAAGTAACTGATGAACTTTCTCCCTAGTATGAAGCAAGTACTAGAAAAACTGGATTTTTTTTACAGGCTTCCTGATGCACACCAGCAGCACCATCCCTACAGGCCAGGACAGATATATTCCCCCCCAATAAATTACATTATATCTATCTTCAAAAATAGCTAAAATTCCTGTTGAAACACATTTATTTTAATAGGATATGGGTAAAGAAAAATTAAGAACTAAATTGTAGGGCTGGCCTGTTAGCTCAGTTGGTTAGAGCATGGTGCTGATAACACCAAGGTCTGGGGTGTGACCCCTGTACCAGCTGCCCCCCCCCCAAAAAAACTAAATGGTGTTCACGTAAAAGATACACGAATTGTGTTGTTTTACCACAAATAGAAATCTGTATCATTCCTTCACCTGGGTTTGATTCCTGGTTCCATCACTTTTTGCTCTCCATGTGTAGGTGTCTCTCCTTGGAAAAATTACTCTTCTCTGTGCCTCTGTTTTGCCATCTGTAAAATGGGGCTAACAGTACTTACCTCTCATTGGTTGTTGAGGTAAAATATGTAAAATGCTTAGAAAAAAGCCTGGCACACAGTAAGTGTTGTAAGTAGTAGCTATTATTACTATTATAGACTAATTGTTTGATGCTGCTACCACATCAGCTGGTGAATAAATCACAAATGAATGGACTCTATATATCTGTCTACGCTATATATTACATATATGCTATGTCTAATCTATGTATGTGTATATTCATGCATACAGTCAAAAACATTTATTAAACACCTCTCATATCCCAGATGCTTATTTTAATTATTGCTTTTGTCACACCAACACATCAAAGACTGCATTACCACTTGCACTGTACAGATAAGAAAATGACTCAGAAAAACTGGATATGCTATATGCAAAATAAAGTTCTATAACAATACATCATTTTTTTGAAAGCAACATGTGTACAAAGCAGGACTGGGTCTCTTCAGAATGTAATTGGATTAAAAAAAAAAAAAGGAAACCATTAATAGTGAACTCTGTGATTAAAAAACAAAACCCAAAGCTGTGTTTAACAATTTACAGTTTGTAAGAGGACCTCATGACAACTCTGGAGACAGGGAAACTAAGAACCAGAGATTGATTAACATACTGAGGACCACACAGCTATAAAGTACTGCAGGCGAGATCTGAATCAAATTTACTTGATTCCAAGTCCAGTGCTCTTTCTGTTTCTGTATCCACAGACAAATGGGCAAAATGCACTCTTTGCAGTAGCCCAAATCTCTGGAGACTTTACCTGAGGAACTGTCATCATAGGAATTTGCTCAGCTTGGTTTTAAAGACGTTGCCTCCCTGATCTGTAGACCTCCAATTCTAAAATGGCTTCAACATAACACAAGCACTGCATGATGGGAAACGTACAGATTATAGGGTAGAAGCCATAACCCTGACAGTCCATAAATATTTGCTACTGATGAATGAGGATACTCAACCTAAAACTAGGTGTGTGGTCCAAGCCAAATCACCTCATTTCTCATAAAGACTTCATCTGTAAGATAGGTGAATGGTTTCTCATCTCATTGAGGGAGAGGCTAGGAAAGTAATTCGGCAGTTGCTACTGGATTATTAGTCTTCCATTTTGAAGGCCAGGCTTAAAATCCTAACCTGGGCTCAGTAAAATTATCAGTTTTTACATTCACCACGCTGTGTGCTGCTAAGAACATGGATCCAAGAAAAATGAGAGCTCAGACAACTAAGATGTCCCTAAGTAAGAAACGAGAAGCAGTCAAGAAGAAATTCACTAAGAATCGAGTAATATTTATCCATACATATTTTCAACAGGAAAATGCAAAAAGCTGAGTAGCCACGTCCAGTTCTATACACTGCATATGTGTGTGGTTTCACACGAACAGATGAAACAATGAGAAATGAAGACAATTTTCATATCCTTGTAAGTGCTTCACCTTTCTGTTTTGGCTCCTGTGGCCAGCTGATTTTAAATGTTCATAACATCTTGCCAAATTCCATCTCCCACACAGGGCAAGTAAAATCAGAGCCTGATGCTATCTAGCCTTACCAAAGAGAAATGCAGTGAAGGCAAAGACAAGAGACATGCATTTTTACAGAAAGGTTGGCAAATTGTCTTACCAATGCTGCCACCTTTGAAAACCACATTACATGCGAGTTCTCCATTTGCAATAGACAAAGATATACTTATCTTCTGAAGAAAAGGGGTCCAAATTGCTCCCACCCTTTCCCCACCAGCAGGGAGGTCAACAGGCAAATTTCAGACCAAATAACGTGCCAACACACAGTATGGGGGAATTTGGGGCGAGGACACAAAAGATTCTGGCATTAGACGACGGTAAATTTCGTCGGAAAATATTCCGATTCTCAGCCTCTGATAGTTTCTTCCTGGGGATCCGACCTCAGTAACCGGTTTCAACAAATGAATTTTCTTAATTCGAGCCTCAACCCTGTTCTTCCTAGGAAATCTCAGGTCCTGCCAGGCTCCATAACCAGTGGACGATGATGAAATGGCTTTACTGCAAAGTGGGAGGGGGTATACCCCCTGCTGTCTCCCAAGGTTAGACCCCCTTACTCATCCAGGGGGAGTCAAGCAAGGGCACAGAGCTCGAAAACTAAGCTTCATTCGTTAAATTTTAATTTTTAGAAACCGGAAAGCACGGAGTAGGGGTGACAGGGCTGAAAGGGACGGTCCTCACCGACCAAGGCGCAGGGAGGAGCCGTGCGGGGATCGGAATCAGGTAGTGAGAGAGGGTCCGGGGTCCACAGATCGACCGTCCTTTTGGGCGCGGTATGGAGCCGCACCCTGCCCTGAGATCAGGGCCGCAGGCAGCGAGGGAGGCCCGGGCCTCGCCCGGAGGCGAAAGGCCCGGCCCCGGAAACAGGGAGGGGCCGCGGCAATGCTGGGCCCGCGCCGCAGGCGGCCGCGCGGGCCGAGAATATGCGCCTCTACCCTGGCACCCACCCGCGGGGCCACCGTAGTCGCCACCGCCGCAGAGGGGCTTCGAACTTGGGCCCCCGGGGGCCCCCGGCGGGCCCCGCGCCGCACTCACCGTGGGAGGGCTGCAGGGGGCAAAGATGCTTCCGAGCGAAGCTCCAAGCGCGGCGACCGCTTCCTTCCCAAGCCCACTCTTCAGGCGGCAGCGGCGGCGGCTGCAGTGGCGGCTGCAGTGGCGGCGGTGGCGACAGCTACCCCGGCTCCAGAATCGGCGGCGGCGGTGGCGGCAGCTCCACTTCCGCTCCGGACACCACTTCCGCTCCGGCTCAAGCCCCGCCCCATTCCCTGCTGCGCCCGGCGCCGTCTCCTCATTGGGCAAGAGGGGCACGGGGTTTCCCCGGCCGCCAGAGAGGGGCGCTGACGGGAGGGAGGAGGGAGAGCGAAAGACCTGGATGCGGCGGACTGGGGAGGGACCGTGGAGGAGGCGGGCGATGCGAAATGGGAGGAAATGGGGCGGGGGAGCGGGAATAAGAGTGGGAGGAGAGAGGGCGGGGCTGGGGTCGGGGCGGTGGTCAAGAAATGAGATGTGCGGGAACTGGAGGACTGGGAGAGGGGTTTGGGGTGGGATGGAACGTGGGCCTGAGGGGCCGGGTTCCCGCGCTGCCTAGGCGAGGGTCATCGGTTTCCATCCCACCCCACCCCGAGAGTAACCCTCACGGAGTCATCGGAGGCCAAAGTCGATCTCCTTTTGCTGTGTGCTTTTGGGAATACCGGACCTAGGGAAGGACAGAAATCGCTCAGTCCTAAATGTTCACCTAGGTTTCCTTCCAGTCCTTCAAGGTACTTTCTCTTTCCTCCTCTCCTAGACTGAAGAGGCCACGTGGAATGCCAGGAGTCTAAGGCCTTTTCCAAAAACCTGTGTACATGATCTCTTCATTGAGATACTCCTTCCCAAGGCTCAGAGAAGAAGCTTCAGGAAAGGAAGCAGGCCTCCAAGGCCCTCTGCTCACCAATACCAATATTCTTCTCCTCTCAAGGCAGTTGACTTTCAAACCCAGTCCTTCAAAATGTCTTTCACATTCACTCCCTCTCTTTCATTCATTCTTTCCTCAAATATTGAGCAGACTTGCTGCTTAGTGCTGGAGACACAGCAATGAACAAGACAGATGGGGCCCTGCTGTCTTGGAGTTTACAATCTGGTAGAGAAAGAACAAAGTAAATAGGCCTTTGTCATCTCTCCTTTATCTTTACTTAGCTTAATGATAGCTTTCTTTTTTTCTTTTTTTTTTTTTTTTGTCTTTTTTCCGTGTCCAGCAACGGATCGCAACCCTCAGT
>NW_007731250.1:3938-6422 GCF_000696425.1 Galeopterus variegatus | reverse complement strand
CGGGAGCGCCGCCACGCTTCCCAAGCGGCGCACTATAGCAGTGCGCCACCGGGCCAGCCCTTAATGATAGCTTTCTAATTCATCACCCTACTTTCAATCCTGTCCCCATCGACTGCCAAGTGATCTTTTAAAAATGCTATGGGCTGAGCCCGTGGCGCACTCGGGAGAGTGCGGCGCTGGGAGCGCAGCAGTGCTCCGGCCGCGGGTTCGGATCCTATATAGGGATGACCGCCGGTGCGCTCACTGGCTGAGCGCAGTGTGGCCGGTCTCAAAAAAGGACAAAAAAAAAAAAATGCCATTCTAATTGCGTCTGTTCTTGCTTAAATCCTTTGGTGATCTCTCAGACCTAGAAGACAACACGTTTCTTGAGTGTGACAATGTTCAAGGTACGCCAGAAGCTGCCCTTACCCCTCATCCATTACTTGCTATTTCTCCCCCATCATAAATACCACAATTCAATTGGATGATTCCTTATCCTCCTAATATGCCACCTCCAGTATTTCTGAACAGTTTGAGTTAGTTGCCAATATTTTTAAAAGCTGAGAGATTACTATGTGAACAGAAATCTGCATCTCTGCTTTCTCTGGCAACATTGTCCACATTTCTGTATGGTGACAATTGGCCAAAGCCAAGGAATGGCTGCTTACTCTGGACTGGGCATAGACTTTACAAAGTGCCAGGATCTCCTCCTGACCTAAGTCTGCTCTCCTTATTAATGTTATTTGTTGTATAGGCATTTGTGCCTGCGACCCCCGTACTACCCCACATGGCCTGAACTGCATGCCACACCACCTTTTAATTCGAACAAGACTGAGAGAAAGTGTTGTGTAATGTAAACAGCATGAATTTGAACCCTACAGAGGCTTCCTAGTGCAAAACCTTCCCTGTGGGGATAGGTTTTTGGCAGACCAAAGACCAGTAATCTGGAGACTGCTCAGGATGAAGTAAGCTTTCATGTGGCATGACTGTGTCTTATGCCCCCATCCAGAAAATAGCCGAGTGGGTCAGAGGGTTCATAATGATTACACCACAAATGACATCATCAGTGCATTGAGGGAACAGAGTGCCTTTGTAAGGCATCCGTGGGTGCTTGCTAACTTGTTGCATGGATTAGCTCCTTTCACCATCTCTATATTCTAGGTCAGGGGATGGCAAACCACAGCTATTAAATGACAGGGATACAAAGAGATATTAAAATATGATGTAGATGCAATCATAGAAATATATACATGTGCAGGGTATTATGGGACATATCACCAAACCCAGCTTGGTAGTGTGGTAGGAGAGCAGAAAAGACTTCCTGAAAGAGGTGATACTTGAGCCTTAAATTCTGCAGTGAATTTTTTTTAATTAAAAGACTATTTTTTTACAGAAAAATTGACGAGATAGTACAGAGAGTTCCCATATTCCCCTCAACCCCCATGCAGTTTCCACTATTATTAACATCTTGTATTAGTGTGGTAGATTTGTTACAACTGATGAGCCAATAGTAATACATTGTAATTAACTGAAGTCCATAGTTTACATTAGGGCTCATTGTTTGTGTTGCACAGTTCTACAGGTTTCTGGCAAATGCATAATGTCATGTATCTACTACTAAAGTCTCATACAGAAGAGTTACGCTGCCCTAAAAATCTCGTTTCTTTTATTTATTTATTTATTTATTTGGCTGCTGGCTGGTAGAGGATCTGAACCTCTGTGTTTCAAATATTCTTCCCTCACTCCTTCTCTAATCCCCCAACCTTTGGCAACCACTGACCTTTTACACTATAGTTTTGCCTTTTCCAGAATGTCATATAAAGTAGTTGGATCACATAGTAGGTAGCTTTTTCCAACTAGGTTCTTTCACTAAGCAATATGATTTAAGGTTTTTTCATGTCTTTTTATGGCTTGATAGTAATTTCTTTTTATCACTGAATAATATTCAATTGTATGAATGTACCACAGTTTGTTTATCCATTAACCTATTCTTAAGGATTGACTTGTGTCCTCCAAAAAGGCATGTTGAAGTTCTAATCCTTGGTATCTTATTTGGAAAAGGGTCTTTGCAGATGTAATACAGTTAAGATGAGGTCATTAGAGTGGGCCCTAATCCAACATGACTGTTGTCCTTAAGAAGGATGAAAGTGCCATGGGAAGACAGAGACACACATGTTGTAGAAGGCCACGTGACAACAGAGGTAGAGATTAGAGTGATGCAGCTGCAAGTGAAGGGTTGACAACCACCACCAGAAGCTAGGCAGAGGCATGGAAGGGTTCTACGCCAAGTATCAGAGGAAATATGACCCTGCTGACACACTGATTTCAGCCATAGCCTCCAGAATTGTGAGATAATAAATTTCTGTGTTTCTAAGCCACCCAGTTTGTGGCACTTTGTTATGGCAGCCCTAGGAAACTGTTAATAGACCTATTGAGGGACATTTTGATCCAGCTTTTGAGAATTATGAATAAAACCGCTATAATATCTGTGTGCAGGTTTTTATG
>NW_007731250.1:0-266 GCF_000696425.1 Galeopterus variegatus | reverse complement strand
TTTTCTTTCTTGGGTATATCTTTACCTGGTTTTGGTATCAGGATGATGTTTGCTTCATAGAGTTCAGAAGATTTGCATCTGTTTCAAACTTTTGGAATAGTTTGTAAAGAATTGGTGTCAATTCCTCTTTGAATGTTTGGTAAAATTCTGCTGTGAATCCATCCGGTCCTGTGCTTTTCTTTGTTGGGAGCTTTCTGGTAGCAGCTTCAATCTCCTTTATTGTTATCAGTCTGTTCAGATTTTCTACATCTTCCTTGCTCAGTTTT
>NW_007731249.1:159874-165431 GCF_000696425.1 Galeopterus variegatus | reverse complement strand
ATCATAATTTTTATTATTTGCCTTCCCCATTATAGATACTTTTATTTATCTACTCGCATTTGTTTTCTTTTACCAGAAACATTTGTTCCTAGTGTTATGAAATTTTGTAATGATAAGTCTCTTGGTGTGGGTGGGTCTTTTTATTCACTGTGCTGAGCACACAGAGTTCCTCCATTACTTCTGGGAAAACTTCCACTATTTTTTGATAATTTCCTACTCACTATTTTATCTTCCTGGAATTCCTATTATTTGGAAATTGTACCTCCTGGATAAATTAACCACCTCTCTTATCTCTCTTGTTTTCTATCTTTGCATTTAAAAAATCTTTCTGTGAGGTTTCTTCAACTTAATCTCCCAGTCTTTCAATTGATTTTATTTCAGTTATGCTATTAATTTCCAAGAGCTCTTTTTATTCTCTGTTTGTTCCTTGCTCTTGGCATTTCTTGTTTCAGGTATAAAATATCCTCTCTTCCTTCTGGAATATACCAGCTCTACTTGTTGTTTTCGTTTGTTTTAATCTTCCCTATTAGATCTTCTGGATTTATTTTTTTCTCTTTGCTTTGTATTCTTTCTTTTGCTTTGGATGGCTTTCCCAAATATTTGGAGATTCTTGGCTATAAACTTATATTCAATAGGTTTCATTTGTTTAGTAATGGGTTTCACTTTAGAATAATTAGGACAATTGGGCATTTCTGTGGTGGTCATTTCTCCGAGAGCCTGAGTGACATGTATATCGCAGGAGGCTTATTTCCACACTAGAAGGTAAGAAATAATAATCATAGAATGGCAAATGCCAGCAATGAAATAGCATTGTCTAAACATGTTTTCCCTCTAACATACTGAGCTTTGTTCTTACCATATTTTGCTGTTACTATCTTATAATCTGTGACAAGTATAAGTAAAGTTATTTATTCATGTTGATCTATGTCTCAATAAATGCATGTAGAATGAATGAATGGATAAGCCAAGCCTGGTGGGGATTTACTTAGAGCCTTTCCCAGCACCTCAAATAACAGCAACCTAATAATGTTGGCCAACCAACTGCTGTGTCAGTTCCCTGCCCAGCCCTGAGCGATCCACTCCAGGTGAGGCAGCTCAGACCTAAATAAGCAAGGCGGGGGTGCGTATGTGCCAGGGTCCAGCAGGAGGGTCATCACTGCTAGGTTGTGCTGCTGATGGTTCTTACCTGTGAGGCTGAGCTCTCTGTTGGGTTCTTGTTGCCAAAACTGACCGTGAAGATCATGGCTTCCAACGGCATGGCGATCTCAAACCGCCCTTGTGGTTTGAATATTTTTCCTTTTTGTATTTTCCATGTTAAAGTGCTACCGGTCCTGTGTCAGCCTGCTCATTTTGCCATTTCACTAACCTGAAGAGCCTCTTGTCATCTGAAAATCTTCCCTTGTTGAGATTGGTAGTGAACATTGTACCCTTTTCCATCCAGGAAAGGAACATTATTCCTACTCTCTTTCCCTCTTGAAGTCAGTTTGTGTCATATTTTCCCCAGTGCCAAGATAATTAAATTTTTAATAGATTTTCTGAAGACTTTTTGAAAATAAAAATAGATGATGCCTTTTCCATTTAAGTATGTATTATTCACTTGCATCATACTGAGTACAATAATGGATGAAGAGAAAAATACGCCCTTTAGAGTCTTACCATGTAATAGAGGAAAAACGCAAAAACATAACTAATGTAAATTTGGCAAATGCAATTTTAGTATTGACACCTCAAAAACAGTATTTAGGGATGGAGAGCAAACTAGTTGCTTCTCTGTGACCCTTGCTGGCTATGCACAGAGCTTCTACATGACCCTCAGATATAACATGTAAAATTTAAAAATCAGTAAAACTACCTTGTGCTTTGCTTTTATCACTTCCAGTTCAGATTTGTAAATTAACAAATGGAAATCTGAAGTGACAGGCAGGTGCGAAAGAGAACTCAAAGAACAGCTGCTTTAAGGAATAATATTGAAAGAACATAAAAGCTGTTAATAAATAAAAAGGAGCCCATATGTATATTTTAGAAATCCAAAACACTTCTTTCCTGGCTTCTTCACAATCCCTAAGTGTAAATAGATTTTTTTAAAAAGTTAACCAAATCTGTCCAGATTTTCAAAGACCATCAAGGAAGCATAAAGGATGAGATATGGGCTAATGTAAAAGATTAAGAAATGATTGTTAAGAAGGAAAGTAAAGCAAGCATGAAAGACAAAACTAAGGCTGGTAAATGTAGCTATGGAGTAAAACCAAGGTGGAGAGGCAGATTTGACATAAGAGCAGCTTAAACAAAATGACTTGATGAGGCTTTTGGATTCTCAGAGTTCTCTTGGGGTCTGGTGGTGATGGGGGCTGGAGAGGTTGGGAAGGCCCTGGACTTCAGTCCCCTTCCACCACCACCAGCAAAGACCAAAGCAGCTCTGTGGGTGTCTGTTTTTCAGACTGGACTTCTGCATAGGATTTCATTTGAACCAAGTGTTTGGCAGTTCATGCAAAGTTTTAGAAGGCTATTGCATCGGCACAAAGATCCACTCAATAAGGTGGAAGGTGCACCTGTATAGCAACTTAAATCGAGACCAAATCACAAAAGCAGGCACAATAATGCAAGAAAAATGAACAAGCCTTGGGAGTCATGGCAGGAACTTGATAATCTGAGTAGAACAAACAGATCCCAACAGTGTCTAGGGCTCCATGGGAAAGTCCAGTGCTAACAGAAATCATTGAAGATCAATATTCTAACCTGGATGGAAGTTTCAATTCAGTCACTGGGAGAGAATGACAGAAATCCACATAGTAGCCACACTCAAGGAAAGTCAGCTTCTGATCAATGTTTTAAACATCAGAATTAAAGATGGGCTCTTTTAAGGATTTAAGAGGAAATGAAACTTTGAGAGACGTAAGAATAAAATAAATTTGGAGTTTACTCCTTAAACTGTAGGGAATAGAAAAGGTAGGCTTTGGGGAAAACTTACACGAAGCTAAGAGAAATGGGGTTGTCAGTATTTACACAGGGCCAGCCAGGTTGACCTTTCAAGGTCAGGATGACCTTTAACTTAATCTTTAACTTAGGCCAGGTTGACCTTTCTTTTATGAGCCAAAATGAGGTACTCAATTTGTCAACCCCAAATCCAACAGCTGCAAGAACTTTCATGAAGGGCAATGCAGATTTGAATTGGATGAAAGCCCTCTAGATGAGAAATTATCTAGTACATTCCCAGAGGGCATGATTAACAAAGAAACATGTCTATTTGCATATCTATAGATAACACCATAAAATATGGGAAGCACAAGATACAAACTTGACTCTTAAAAGAGTTCTGATTACTGGGTTAATCCACATACCCGGTCTCCACAGCATTCATAGAAGATCTCAATAATTATTTTTAAATGAATAAATCTATGTTCCACACACTATGCTAGACACTAGGATTATGGCAGAAACAATACAGACATGGTCTGTGGAATTTCAAGTCCAGTAGATTGAGAGTGAAGAATGAAAGGAAATCAAGATGTTAAAATTTACTACAGCAGATATGAAAATAAAAAGAGAAAACAAGCCATGACAGCAATTGAAAATGTACTTAGAAGGTGGTGAAAAATACAAATGTATCAATTATATTTAAGTCAAAAAGATGAAATCCTTTAGATAAAGAAGAGCCATTGACAGAATTAAGAACAAAATCTAGCAATCCCTTGCTTTTAAAGAGACACAAAAATGAAAGTCATATGTAAACTAAGAGGGGCTTAAGCTATGTAAAAAATGCAATAGATAATAGCTTACTATCCTACAAAATATAATGAGGTCCTACAATGTAAATACCATTATTCCACACGACACATCGTCAAGATTGATGAACAAATAGTTTATACACAAGAAAATTCAGACATTTAATTATCCGATGGGAAAATGCACAATTTTCCTAACAATATAAGAAAAAAATAATAAATTGAACCATTTTCTAAGCACCATTACTCACGATTTCAACTAAATGATAAAGTTCAATGCTAGTAATCAGGAGAAATATGTATTCATGTTCCTAGAGGCACTATAAATGGGTTTTATCTTTCTGGAGACAATAAGAAAATATTGCAATGAGAACTATAAAATTATTCATATACTTTGTTTTGGTAACTCTAAATCTTGAGGAAATATCCTTTAAAGGAAAAAAAAAAGCATTTTTAATACTAATGTTCATATTGGCACCATATATAATTTTTCTAAAAATTATAGAAATAAGTAGAAACACTATTATAAAAAAATAATTTTAAAAATTAGACAAATAACACTAAATCCTTAGTGTTAAGGGATTAAATAAGCCATGGGATATTGGCTTAACGATAGCAATTAAAACAGGCAGATTTCTTCATCTGACCATGAGGGTATAAGACAGTCCTGAATTAACTTTCCATAATAAAAACCTAGAAAAATGGCCAAAATATAGGAAACAACTATTTTCAGACATTGAACAACAGGCAGAAATGGACTGTGATATGAGAAAAGGGAACAAAGGAGGTGGGCTCTACATTGCCTAGACTTTATGTCTGGAGGTAATTCCCAAACTATGACTCACAGAGGGGAATCCCATACAGACTTTCTGAGTTGAAGAGATGGACTGAAGTTCCGAAAGACCAGGGTGGCTGATATTAGGTGCACAGCAGTATGCAAGTGAAGAGAGATACACTGAGAAAGAGCTCCTTCAGACATTTGAATGGAGATCCTTTTGAGTCTTTGACTGAATACCAATGACTTCATGCATATAGTACAACCCCACAAGACCAGAAAAGAACAAGTTCTAAGGAAAGGACAATTGCTGGGGTGCTATACGAAAATAATTTCCAGAGGTCACGCAATGCTAGGAATTATTTGAGTTGCCTCTAGCCAGAGTGAAATCCCTCATTGAATAGTCATGGAATTA
The DNA here is from genome assembly GCF_000696425.1 of Galeopterus variegatus. NCBI lineage: Eukaryota > Metazoa > Chordata > Mammalia > Dermoptera > Cynocephalidae > Galeopterus > Galeopterus variegatus. Next base: position 160,519 of record NW_007731249.1, on the reverse strand, counting down.
AGTAAAATCCTTAGAAAGGGCATACCTTACAAGTGAGGCTATATTAGTTCTAGAATAAATGCTACTGTAGACCTACCCTAAATGAATTTTAAAACAAACCTCAAACAGATTAATCTAATCCAAAAGTAATGTAACTGCCTGCCAGAAAATGTCCAATACTCCTTAAAGGAATATATTACAATAAAATCCAGCACTCAACAATGTAAAATTAAATATCCAGCATCAAATTAAAAGTTGCTAGACATACAAAGGTAAGAAAATGTGAACAGTAATCGGGGGAAAATCAGTTGGTAGAAGCAAATCCCAAAAAAGGTAGTGATGATGGATTAGCAGATATATGAGGAGACTTCAAAAAGTTTGTGAAAAATATAGAATTAACAGATAATATGAATCTTTCCATGAACTTTTTGAAGTATGCTAGCGTGTGTGTATATGTATGTTTGGGTGTGTATATTTGTATATATGTATACATGTATTACATATCTGCAAAGGAAAATAAGATCATGATAAGGAAAGACAAGGAATACTTTTTTAAAAAAACCCAAATGGAACTTATAGAGATAAAAAATACAATGTCTGAAATAAAAATTTCACTGCAATGAGATTAACAGCAGAAAAGACATTGCAGGATTAACAATCAGTGAA
>NW_007731249.1:156907-159631 GCF_000696425.1 Galeopterus variegatus | reverse complement strand
AAAAAAAACCCAAATGGAACTTATAGAGATAAAAAATACAATGTCTGAAATAAAAAATTTCACTGCAATGAGATTAACAGCAGAAAAGACATTGCAGGATTAACAATCAGTGAACTTGAAAACATAACAATTAGAAACTATTCAAAATAAAGCAAACAGAGAAAAAAACTGAAAAAAAATGAACAAAGCATTTGTGATGAATGGGACTATATCAAGTGGATCAACATACAACTGGAGTTGTAGAAAGGGGTTGAAAGCAAAAAAGAATATTTAAAGATGTAATGGCCACATATTTAAAAATTTGATCAAGAGTTTTTATGAAACAAAAGATGGGAGAATTTACTGCCAGCAGACCTACAATACAAAAAAATGTTAAGGACTTTTTCAGGATGAAGGAAAATGAGACCAGATATGTGGAGTTATAGAAAGAAATGAGTGCCAGAAATGGTAAATGAGTAGGTAAATGTTAAATTGTTTTTCTCACTTTTTGTTTCTTTAAATAATAATTGACTGATAAAGCAAAAGTCATAACACATTGTATGGTTTATAACATGTAGAACAAAATGTATGACAATGGCAAGAAGGAAAAAAGGGGTAAATGGAAGTAATTTGTTGTGGGGTTCTTATACTCAATTTGCATGTAGCACAACATTTTTTTTTTTTCCGTGACCGGCAACGGATCGCAACCCTCAGTGTCGCGCCTGTACCGGACCGGGACCGGCCACGGGATCGCAACCCTCGGCGTTGCTCCCGCACCTCGCTCAGCCAGTGAGCGGGAACCGATCTGTATGTGGGATCTGAACCCTTGGCGGGAGCGCCGCTGCGCTTCCCAAGCGGCGCACTGTAGCAGTGCACCACCGGGCCGGCCCATAGCACAACATTTTTTGAAGAGAGACTGTAATAAGTTCAAAGATGCATGTAATAAATCCTAAAGCAACCACTAAAACCAAACCAACAAAGGAATAGTTAATAAGCCAAAAGTAGATGGAAAAAATGAAATTGTAAAAATATTCAACCCAAGAAAAAGAAGGGAAAGAGAAAAAAGGAAGAAAAACAAGACAACAAAAACAATGACAAGATGATAGACTTAAACCCAACTATATCAATAATTGCATTAAATATAAATGGTTAAATGCTCCAATTAAAAGGCAGAGGTTGATAAGTTTTAAAATACCTGAAGCAAAAATTGATAGAACTTCAGGAGAAATAAGTAAATCCACAATTATAACAGGAGATTTCAATACTCTTTCTTCAATAATTGGTATACAAGTGGGAAGAAAATCAATAAAGATATAGAAGACTTGAACAATGTTATCAGCAAACTTGACCCAGTTGACAGTTATAGAATCCTCCAGCAAAAATAACAGAATGCACATACTTTTGAAGTGCACAGGGAACATGCAACAAGATAGAACCTATTCTGGTCCATAAAACAAGTCTCTGTAAATATAAAAAGATTGAAATCATACAAAGTATGTTCTCTGACCACACCAGAATTAAACTAGAAATAAAAGAAAGATATCTGGAAAATTCCCAGCACACTTCTAAATAACCCATGAATAAAAAAATAATAATAATAACAGGGAAAATTAGGAAATACTTTGAACTGAATAAAAATGGAAACAAAAATTACCAAAACTTATGGGATGCAGATAAAGTAGTACTTAGAAGGAAAATAACAGCTTTAGGTGCTTGTTTAGTAAGGAAGAAAAGACTCAAATTAATAATCTAAGGTTTTAGCATAAAGTTGAAAAAGAAGAACAAATTAATCACAAGACAAACAGGCGGAAGTAAATAATAAAAATGAGAACACAAATCAATTAAACAGGAAACAACAAAGTAGTACTTAGAAGGAAAATTACAGCTTTAGGTGCTTGTTTAGTAAGGAAGAAAAGACTCAAATTAATAATCTAAGGTTTTAGCATAAAGTTGAAAAAGAAGAACAAATTAATCACAAGACAAACAGGCGGAAGTAAATAATAAAAATGAGAACACAAATCAATTAAACAGAAAACAACAGAGAAAATGAATGAAACCAGAAGCTTGCACTTAGAAAGAATTAATAAAATTGACACATTTTTAGCCAGACAATTGAAGAAAAAAGAGAGAAGACACCAACTACCAGTGTTAGGAATGAAAAAGAGATATACTTACTTATCCAACAGGCATTAAGATGGTAATAAGAGGATAATGTGAACAAATGTATGCTGATAAATTCCGCAACTTAGATGAAATGGACATATTCCTTAAAAGATATATTACCAAAGTGCATTCAAGAAAAACTAGGTAACTTAAGTAGCCATATATCTATGAAATAAGATGAATTTTTTATTAAAATCCTGCTCACAGTGAAAATACCAGGCTCAGATGGCTTTGCAGGTGAGTTCTACCAAATATTTGAGGAAGAAATAATATAATTTCTGCACAAATTGTTCCAGAAAAAAGAAGAGGAAGAAACACTTCCCAAGTGATGTTAAGAGGCCAGCATTGCCCTCACACCAAAAACAGACAAAGGCATTGCAAGAAAAGAAATCTAAAGAGTGATATTTCCCATGAACATAGATGCAAAAATTCTTAATAAAATATTAGCAACTTGGCCACCTCAATCCAATAAAGGGCATCTACAAAATAATCTACAGGGCCGAGCCCGTGGCGCACTCAGTAGAGTGCAGCGCTGGGAGCACAGCAGCGCTCCCGCCGCAGGTTCGGATCCTATATAGGGAT
>NW_007731249.1:155448-156523 GCF_000696425.1 Galeopterus variegatus | reverse complement strand
TGACCGGTGCGCTCACAGCGCTCACTGGCTGAGCACAGTGTGGCCAGTCTCAAAAAGGACAAAAATAATAATAATAATAATAATCTACAGCTAGCATCATACTTTATAGAGAAAAATGGAATGCTTTCCTCCTTATCCACTTTTATTAAACCTGGTATTGGAAGTCATAGCCAGTGCAATAAATAAAAAATAAAAGTGTACTGGAGGATTTACACTACCTGTTTTCAAGGCTTACTATAAAGCTATAGTAATTAAGACAGTGTGATATTGGCATAAGAATGGACGTACAGATCAACAGAACAGAGTCCGGAAAGATGCCCACATACATGTGATCACTGGATTTTTGAGAAAGGCAACAATGTGAGAACAGTACAGCTCTTTCAACAAATGGAAATGGAATGACTGGATATCTATATGGTCTGAACTGTGACCCTTACTTCATACCATATACAAAATTAACCAAATGGACATAGATTTAAAGGTAAGAGCTAAAACTATAATACTTCTATAAGAACACAAAAAACCCAACCATAAAATAAAAATTGATAAATTGGACTTCATCAAAATTAAAAACATTTGCTCTTTGAAAGAGATTGTTAAGAAAATGGAAAGGTGAACCACAGACGGATATTTGCAAAACGCATTTCTGATAAAGAACTTTTATCTAAAATTTATAAAGAATTCTTACAACTCAACAGGCCAATTTTTTAAACGGGCAAAAGATTAGAATAAACACTCCTCCAAAGAAGATACAGAAATGTGTATATAAAATAAAGTGATAAATATGCATAAGTGTGAAATTCATATATATACAATGGAAGGAATCAAATGAATCACAAGATGATTTTGAATTCAAGATTCACTGGAATACTCTTAAATAAAGGTGGTTTTAAAAAAATTTTTACATAAACATTTTTAGCAAAGTTTAAATTCATTGAAATGGTTAATGGGTAATCATTGATTGTGGTGACAAGATACCAAATTTCCAACAGTCATCTCATGGCAACACCCAACGGGTAAGCTTGAAAGGAAAGAATACAGATATAGGTCTATCACGTGAATATAATTTTAGAGT
>NW_007731249.1:143181-155438 GCF_000696425.1 Galeopterus variegatus | reverse complement strand
GGGTAAGCTTGAAAGGAAAGAATACAGATATAGGTCTATCACGTGAATATAATTTTAGAGTTTGCAACATTTCAAAGAGGAAGTTACATTGACTCTTACATGGCAGCTAATTTATAGCTCTGGCATATTTCTGCAAGGAAAATAAAGCCTATTCTCTCTGGATGGAGCAGAGGAATCAGAGGAACCACCACAAGATGATTTTGAATTCAAGATTCACTGGAATACTCTTAAATAAAGGTGGTTTTAAAAAAATTTTTACATAAACATTTTTAGCAAAGTTTAAATTCATTGAAATGGTTAATGGGTAATCATTGATTGTGGTGACAAGATACCAAATTTCCAACAGTCATCTCATGGCAACACCCAACGGGTAAGCTTGAAAGGAAAGAATACAGATATAGGTCTATCACGTGAATATAATTTTAGAGTCTGCAACATTTCAAAGAGGAAGTTACATTGACTCTTACATAGCAGCTAATTTATAGCTCTGGCATATTTCTGCAAGGAAAATAAAGCCTATTCTCTCTGGATGGAGCAGAGGAATCAGAGGAACCACTGATTCTGAAGAGATGATGGATACTGTTCCCCAAAGCATGCAAATATCATTTGAGGGAGGAACTGGCATTTGGATCCCGCCTCTGCTGCTGGAGACTTCAGTCTGTGGTAAGAACAGCACAACAGAAGACCTTCCTGCTGTTTTGCTCTAGTTCGCCTAGTCTCAATCATAGACCCAGGAATTCACTTGCTTTCATCCTTTTGCAATATTGCTGGGATTGCCAATGAGGCTGAAGGTGATGGATGCTTCCAGCACAGGGGTGCCTGGCTTTGGGCTAAATGCTGTCAGAATTCACAGAGGCTTGTTTGGAAAAGTGCTGCTCAAGTGTACGGATTGGCATTCTGTTAGGGGAGACCCACAAAAAAGGCGATGACTTTATTCTATGTCCCTTGTGCCCCTCACTTGTGTTTCTGTCTGAAAGTACACGTTGCTTGTGAAGGAAGACCTGGACTGTTTAACTGGCAGTGTCTTACTCAATAAGCCTCTTGGAACTAGTGTCATGCCAAAAAAACATGGGGTCTGAACCTTAGCTCCCTCATGTACTAGCTTTGTGATGACAACTTTTCTGACCCTCAGTTTCCCCATCTGTAAAAGTGAGGTTGTACAAGTTCATAATTCTTATGTGAAACTCTTGGATCAGATGTGTTTTAGAATTCAGAATTTTTCAAATAAAAAATTGTGTAAATAGCATGTATTACCTAATACCCAAGTAGAGTATGGGACTTTACTCCTATAATAAAGCTCATGAATATTTCTGCAGGAAAATGCATAAATATTCGCAGTAAGTGAGATAGAATAGGACTATAATTAGTCTCATGTTAGCTAAGGTCAGGTTTTGCTGCCAGATGAACTTGCTGCAAATCTATGAAAAAACTTGGTTTTCAGGATTTGTGGATTTCAAAATTGCAGAGAAAGGGGAGTGGAACTATATATGCAGGGCCACTGTCCAGCCATTGGGCTTTTGTGCAAATTAGAACAATGTACTTTACACGTGGTCACAGCCCCCTGGGCCCATAACTTGGCAAGCAGGATTAGAGAAAGTCACCCCTTTCTTCAGGTAAATATCAAATGTCAGCCCCATCTTCAACCTATTTTGTGCAGTGCACAACCTGTACAACCAGACACAGTACAACCCTGATCATACACATCTCAGGGTTGTTGGAAGAATAAGCAGTAATGTAAGATGACCCCTCCCCCAAAGCCACAGCTTTACCTCAGCATGTCTCTTGTGCACCAGACCAGCACTTCTCAAACGTGGATGTGCATATGAATCACCTGGGGAACTTCTTACACTGCAGGAGGGCTGGTGTGGGGCTTGAATACTGCGTTTCTAGCAAGCTCCCAAGTAATCTATGTTGCTGGTCCATGGACCACACTTGAGTAGCAAGGTTCTAGAACCACTTATTCCTCTCTCCCTAGATGACCCACCTGAACCTTAATTCAGCATGTCCCATACTGAAGTCATGGCCTTCCCTGAAACCAGTTTCTGCTCCTGATTACCTGACCTCTGTTAATGGCCCAGTCTCCAGCTACTGTTTCCTAAGCTGGGAACGTGGCAGTCCTTCTTGCCTCCTCATGTTCCTCTTCCTCATATGCATATCCATTCTTTACTAAAAGCCGAAGTCATGGCCTTCCCTGAAACCAGTTTCTGCTCCTGATTACCTGACCTCTGTTAATGGCCCCAGTCTCCAGCTACTGTTTCCTAAGCTGGGAACGTGGCAGTCCTTCTTGCCTCCTCATGTTCCTCTTCCTCACATGCATATCCATTCTTTACTAAAAGCCGCAGGCTCTATCTACCCTCTTAATAGTTCTCCAATTCATGGTTTCCCAACCTGGGCATTATTGGCATTTTGAGCCAGGCAATTCTTTGTTGTGGAGATCCGTCCACTTGGCAAAATCACCCCTGGTTGAGACCCAGCGCTCCAGTCCCTCATCTTCTCTCCATTTCTCCAGCTACTGACTTGGGTCACTTCTATCCCAAAGAAAGTCTGGTGTTTTGTCTTTATATGTATGTATCCCATAACTATCCATTAACACTTCTCTGTTCTCAACTGATTATGCCCTAAAAATTTCCATATTCTTTGCATCTTGCATTGGGTTTGACATAGGCAGATGCTTAATATATGTTTGCATGAATGAATGCATCTCCTGACAGCTGCAGGTTCTGGAGAAGGGTGGGGGAGGGGAAGTTAGGAAAACTGAGTTCTCAGCTTGCAAGAGATCTGCCCCAGGACTAGAATAAGCCTAGGCCTGTCTGTAGGGAGCCACCAGGCACAGGAAGCTCTGTAGGCTGGGCATCCAAAGTGGTTTCTGCCCCAAGACACTCCCACCTGCCCTTTGGTCTTTCTGTCTTACCCTGTTTTTGTCGGGCCTGTCTATACTGCTTGGAAAGGCCATTTATTCTAGCTAAGTGAATCCATCCCCACTGCTGCTCACTCCAGAGTGCACTGCATGGCAGCATTGCTGTGTGAGCAGCTGCTCGAACACAACACCTTTCACCCTGAACTGCTGCCCTCGACACTTGACTTGGTGCTTATGTTTGAAACTCAGGTTGGCTTGTTCTGTCTAGAGCATCAAAGTACTTATGGCTTATCCTTTCCATTCGGCTGTCCCACGGCCCCCTCTGACACCCCCTATTTGAATTTCACTTTGCCATTTGGGTTTCATTTGAAGTCCAACCTTTCTAAACAATTTGTCCAAATCTGATAATCATTAGCCCAGTGGTTTATACAAGATACTGTAATAGGCCACACAGGCAAAAACTTAATTTGTTTGGACAGATCATCCAGTTTTCTGTGACTGTTTTAGCCTGGACTTACCCTTTTCATCTTCCAGCTCTACTGTTTTATCCTTTCTTAGTGTCTTTCAATTGTATGTAATCAGCTTTTGCAACTTGGCTAAGGATTTAATCTCTTTTTGTAGCACCACCATCCCCCAGTTTTAGACTTTTGACCTCTTGCTACCTTGGCCCACCAGTGATACCCAATTTCACTGGACTCAGGTTTGAATTCTGGCTCTGCCACTTATTAGATGAGTTAGGGCAAGTTATTTAGCTATTCTAATATTCTGCTTCCTTATCTATAAAAAGGGCCCAAGTATCTACCTTGTTGGTTGTTGTGAGGATTTAACTGAAAACACTTAACACACTGCATGGCATATATTAAATAAACTCTACAGTAGTTAATAAACATTAGCTACTTTTATGGTCAACTTTCCTAATGAAAATATATAATTTGGAAAAGACCACATTAAAAGCAAACATTTCTAAGCCACCTACGGTTGAGTTTGTGCTCATTGTGCAAAGAGGCTCAGCATAAGGTGTCATTCTTTAGTCTGAAATCCTTCCTCCCTCATGTCTTCCTTGGACATTTTTTCTCCATCCTGTTGCCAGTTTAGTTCCAGGCATGAAGTTGTTTCTGGCTTAATTGATCAGGTAAAGGCCCAAGGCTGGGCCCAGCCACAAACAAAATCTTCTCTGGCTGCCGGCTTGTCTAACCCAATGTGAAATCCAAAGCCCTTGCTATTCTCCCATAATGAGATGCTCTATTATTTTTAAAAACAAACATTGAAGAATAAAAAGATTACTACAGAGACTGTTTTGCATTCTAGTCTCTTGTACTTCAAATTAATGGGGTTTTGTAGGAATCTGGAGCCTGTGTTTTCTTGGTAGACTGTTAGGAAAGAGGAGTGTGTAAACTTCAGTTTTCATCTTGAATCTGGGTGTGAGATATTTCTTTCTTGTATCTGCTTTTACTTTGTTATTTTTATTTTTCCTTGTTTATTTTCTCCCATTTTAATCTCATTCCAGTGCTGTCCCCTTAACTCTTTACTTGAAGCAAATTTTACCTCTAAGGTAGCATCTTATTGGTTAATCAATCTGTTTGGTATAAAGCAGTGGGAGCCACAGAGAGGATCTAATGGGTAGAACACTAGAGAATGTCAAAGCCAGAAGGGCTCAGAAGTCATCTGATTTAGTGGTTCTCAAACTATGTTCCTTAGAACGCTGGGGGCCCATGGAGACCCACAGGAACTTTATGGGGAAAACAGATTGTCCCTTTTTTATACTATACTGGGGATATCCATCACCCCAGATCCCAAGCGCCTGATAAACTCTCTAGTCAGTATAGGTCAGACCAGTCTTCAGCTTCTCATAGGTCATCCCAGAACCCCAGGGGCCACGGCCACTGGCCACAATGTGCATTCCTGCTGTGAAAAGCTCAGAATGGTGCTTCCGGAGGGATTTCCCGAGTGCTGTTCTCCACCAAGCCCTGATGATTCTCCCCACTCCATTCATGCCTCAAATGTATTCTTGGCCAATGATTCCTGGTCTTTTTAGATATCATGACTTTTCCAGAAAATGTTTGAAATGACTTTGGGAGCTGTCATGCAGTTGCCAATATTTTACTTATATCCTAGTGTCAATTATCTATTATCATAAAAGATATTCTAGTACCAAAAATGTAGGAAAGATGTAACTTGAGAAAAGAGAGCTCTTCACAAGAAAGGGCACTTTGACATCTTACACTAATCATTCTTCCTCATCCTATTTTTGTACACTTGGTGGTGGATCAATAATAACCTCATCCTGACGTGGCCCTAGCAATGTTCTGGGCCACAGGTTCCTCAGTTCCTGTAGCTTCTGCAGTGTCAGACAGAGGGTACCTTGACACTATCAGAAATACCTACTAATAGGGCCGGCCTGTGGCTCACTCGGGAGAGTGTGGTGCTGATAACACCAAGTCAAGGGTGAGTGCGGTGCTGATAACACCAAGTCAAGGGTTAAGATCCCCTTACCAGTCATTTTTTTAGAAAAAAAAAAAAAAGAAATACCTACTAATAGGGCCGGCCTGTGGCTCACTCAGGAGAGTGTGGTGCTGATAACACCAAGTCAAGGGTTAAGATCCCCTTACCAGTCATTTTTTTAGAAAAAAAAAAAAAAGAAATACCTACTAATAGGGCCGGCCTGTGGCTCACTCAGGAGAGTGTGGTGCTGATAACACCAAGTCAAGGGTTAAGATCCCCTTACCAGTCATTTTTTTAGAAAAAAAAAAAAAAAAGAAATACCTACTAATTAGCTGGTCACTGGCAAGATGGCATTTCAGTCTCACTCCAAGAGAAGCAAACTAAGGCTAAAGATGTCCTTGTCCAGCTTTACTTCCCACTGACATTTACAATGTCCCACATGAGACTGGGACAGGCTATACCAAAAATTATATCCATTCACCAATTAAAAAGGAAGTATGTTTTCTATTAATTTAAGATGACTAAGCCCTATCATCTGGGCATTTCCCAACCAGATGTGGCCACAGCAAGGACGATGATGATACCAGGAATGCATGGTGGAGGCCAGGTCACCGGTGGTACAAACCAGCTGGTGAGTGGACATTAGAAACCATATCTGGCATGGTTGATAGATGGGATCTATTTCCTCACCTAATATCCTCATGTTAAAATGTTTACAATACTGGGGCCGGCCTGTGGCTCACTCAGGAGAGTGTGGTGCTGCTAACACCGAGGCCACGGGTTTGGATCCCATATAGGATGGCTGGTTGCTCACTGGGTGAGCGTGGTGCTGACCAGTCATCTTTTTAAAAAAATAAAATAAGGGCCGGCCCGTGGCTCACTCGGGAGAGTGCGGTGCTGATAACACCAAGGCCCCGGGTTCGGATCCCATATAGGGATGGCCGGTTCACTCACTGGCTGAGTGTGGTGCTGACAACACCAAGTCAAGGGTTAAGATCCCCTTACCGGTCATCTTTTGAAAAAAAAATAAAAATAAAAAATAAAATAAAATAAAATAAAATGTTTACAATACATGTAAAGAAATTAGAATACAAAGAAATAGAGAGTCAACTTTGAGTATGATTTCTTCTTTGGAAAAATAAATCATTTTTATCAATAAAGCTAAAAGATGCCCATCATGAGGATGGAAGAAGCTATATGGGGCATCTGGAAAGGAATAGATTTGAAATGAGAAAATTGGGGATTAAAGTGTAAGTCTGCAACTTGCTAGCAGCAGGACCATGGGCAGTCACTTGGAGGTACGTCATTTATCACCAAAAGCTTGGGGTTGTGAAGATGCATCAACCTGAGTTTGAACACCAGCTCTGCCACCAAAGCCATTTAACTTCTGGGAGTCTCTGTTGCCTATTTTACCTGAGTGGTGGAACTACTAGACCACAGTGGGCCTTCAACTGTATCCTTCTACAGAGAGTTTATAGAATAAATGGGATGAAGAAAAGCTTCCATTCATCCAATAAACAGGAAGGATTTGGATCTATGGTGGTCTTTGCCATGGCTGAGTTGGCCAACAGAGCCTGCATCTCCATCCTCTGATACACATGAGCAGGGCCCCCCACATGCTAAGGAACACGGCCCACCCCACCCTACAGTCTTTTGTTAATGAGCCACGAACAAACCGTACACAGAAAGAAGCTTCTTTTCTTCTTCAATTTAATTGAAGTTACTTAGAAAAATAATCAGGCTTGAATGGCTTTTCCTGGAGGAAGGTTCATGAACATTTCACACGCTTTTGTTGGCAATGTGGAATTCAGCTTTCTTTAACAGTACAGTAAGATACAGGGAGAGTTTTCTACAACAGGCCTTCTACTGCATACAAATACGTAAAAAAAAAAAAAAAAAAATCACACTCCACAAAGATGTTAAGTTTTACGTCCATATGCCATACTGAGCATGCTCATAAGAAAATAGTATGGGCAGTCCCTTCAGTACCTAACAAAGAGTAGCAGACTAAAATTCTGTTAATGGCCAAGGATCAAGCTGGTTCTAGAAGGTCCTGTTGCCTGTTCATAAGGTCCATTTGGTTGTGATGGGAAAAGGGTGGAGGGAATGCTGGTGGTGAGACTTGGGGGAGTGATGTGGTCAGTCCTGCTGACATAGAGGTGGGCAAGCGATTTGGTCACTGGGATTGCACAGAATGGGGCAGCTTAGATTGTGTGTGTGCATGCGTGTGTGTGTGTTTGTGTGTGTGTAGGGGATGACTGGGCTGGGAAAGCAAGTACAGTCCCCCTGCTTCTCACCAGGTTAGAACAGGGACTTTTGCGATCACTGTCTTGGCACTGGTCCAGAACCCACCAGTCAAGTGTGCTGGAGACACACACTCTGTTCTGGAGCTTTCTTTTGTCCTGGATTCCACACTTTTGCCACCAGGAGGACTGGTGTGACAATTTTCCACTGCTCACTGCTCTCCCATGGCCTTTAGCAGGAGAATGAAGCTCACCTGGCAGGCAGAGAGGAGGAAAGTCCCGAGACACCACAGGTCAGCAGGATGCCCTTCTTCCCAGGCCAGCTGGGGAGGGCCCAGAGGGGATCTGGAGAAGCTGCAGGAGTCAAACCTTGCGGCTAATCATCTAGAGTTTTCCAATCAAAGGGATAGGGTAAGTAGGAATGTCCTTGTAAATACTACCCTGACTGTACCTGGTTTTAAAAATGCAGCAGCACCTTTGAAAAGTGGCTCGGAGATAGGACACTTGCCTGTACTTTTCTCCAGCTAAGCATGCAATAGAAAGTGTTTTCAAACATTTTTCTTTCAAATATACTAACTTTTGCTTTCCAGGCACACTTCACCAATGGATTTCTTTAACCAAGGACACAGAATACTTTCTACATTCTGCAAAACAGTTAAATCAATTTTTCTTTTTAAAAAGTTTTTATGCTATCAGAAAATAAAATGGGAACACAAAACAGAACACTAGGGGAAAGAGTCCCTCATTTCTGAAACATACTGATGTGCTGTCCCCTGGAGGACAATCTTTCTCAATTAAGAGAGAGAAGGGGATGAAGGAAGGCCGTCTGCACGTAACACTGAGCAAGCTTGCACAACCGAGCAAAGACGGACACAGAAATGCAAAACCCAGGAAATTTATATGAATTTCCATTTAGAAACCAAAAAGCACCTGGTGAACAAGTCCAGGCTCTGGAACTGAAGAAGCACTCACCAAGAGATCGTCTGCTCCCACAGAACAACCTTTAAGGCTTGAGGAGTAGGGGCCACTCGGTGGCCTTATGCCCTGCCCCCTTCCTTCTGTCCACACCACCCAAGACTTCCCTCCAGTGCATTTGGGAGGGATGGAATCATTGTCCGTGGCAGTGTCCAGGATTAGAACCATTGTACTTAAGTAAAATTTAATTCATTTGATAAAGCACCTCTGTTGCTATAAACCAGATGGAGACTGTGGTGCTGTTTTGTTTTTTTGTTTTGGAGGGGGATGTGGAGGCAGTTATTATCCTTGAAGACCTCAGATGTGCTAAATCAACCTAACCAAAGTATATTCTGTGGAAAACTAGCTCTGTGAGATGATCTGCAACATACAGTATCCCGGTCATGTAAATCCAGGAAATGTTACTGACTCAATGATGCTCTGGGGATTCACAATGTACAGCACAAAGCCAAGACTCTGAAAAGTGCTGTCTGCAGAAAGGAAACTGACAGTTTCCCAGGGTAATCTGACCACAAAACCCTTAGTTTGCATCACACCACGTCCCCTAGAACCCGTGTTCTGCAGAGCACATACTAGGAAATGCTGTAAAACCTGTTTGATTAGCAGAAGCCCTATTTCTGAGGACAGTGTTCCCTGCCTGTAAATAAGGTCCAGACTCTCAATTCCAAGGACAGCCAAGGTCTGTCACTCTACTTGGTAAAATACATTGCATAAATCTCTGTCCATCAAGGGCATAGTTGCTATGCCCTTCACAAAGGGGAGAGAGCTTGGAAAAAGGTACACAACGTTTTATAAATTGCTTTTAGCTGCCCTCTCCGGTGCACATCTCACTCACATTAAATAAAATAATTTCTTTGGTGAGATGTTGCAGTTGCTGCTCACTGAGCTTGCTGTGAGCTTTACAATACAATTTTAATAGTATCTGTGAATAAATTATTCATTTTTGTTTGTTTAGAATAGTCTCACCCCTTCACTATGAACTGCATCAAAAACAAAACAAAAAGCAAAACTTACCCACACCCCATCCCGCCCTCCCCTATTATTAGAACTATTATTATTATATACAGTATCTGCTACCGACTCATTCACCAGCTGTAAGAGGGATGTGGCTCAAACTTCAACCGAGAAGCATCGGAAAGGCTAGAAATGAGAAGCATTTGTAGATGATGTTAATTAGCAAGGAGCAGGAAATGGGGCGTGGATTAAGCTCACGGAAGGCTGTCCTTGCCGCTCATGCATGGCATTCACAAAGGTGCCAATGCTCTCTTAGCCTCTGGAGGACGTGGGAGGGTGTGCACGTGCCTATGTGTACAAATGGTCTACCTTTGACCTTCATGAGGGTCAGAACAGCAGACCATTGCAAATCCCAGAATGGATTGGTCCTGCCACAGCACTTCACACTTTTACGTGGCAAGCAGAAGAAAACAACACTTCTGCATGGGGATGTGGACGTTGGGCTGCAGATGACAGTAGGAGGCAGCATTCCCCTTCCCTCACCCAAGACAGACACTGCTAATCAATCACAGCACTCTTCCACGCTGTGCCTGGAGAATCCATTCTGGGGCTTGAAGGCAGACACTACCAATAAATTGGAGAGGGCACATGATAGGAAACTTTTGCCATCTCTTTTTTTGGGCAATGAGCTTGGATCACTCACCAAGTTAAGTGGCCTGCTCCAAGCGTGTGGGTTTCAAATTTGGGCCATAGACAAATGCAAATTTGTAGGGGTCATGGACCTTCTGGGGTTGCCCATAATAGTCCAAACCTCATGTGAAGTCCATGAGTAGCAGGGATTTGCTAATTGTCGAGCTGGACGCTCTGTGTCCATGTAAAGCTTCTTGAGGGCCAAGACTAATGTGTTTGTTCAATGCTCTGTACGCAAGACCTAGAATTGGACCTAGAATATAGTAGATGCTCAATAAATATTTGTTGACTATACAGCAACAGCCACGTTACCTTCACCACAATTGGCACTGCCAGTTAAAAATTTCTGCCAAAAGCCTATTCTATCAGACTGCTAATTCCGGTGAAAAAATTGCTACAATCAGCTCTCTCCTCGGGTTAAAAAAAAAAAAGCATCACATTTCTTTAGTGCAAAGGACTTTTGGGGTTGATTGAAATTGGTTTGGAATTAGTCCCTTGCAAAGATACATATTTCTAAATGCAGTAGCAACCTACTTATTTCTAGCAGAGTCTGAAGGATGGTGGCATCCGTACACATCACAATGGTTGTCATCACACGACTCCACGAGAGGTTAGTGAGGAGAACACTCATGCCCCCAATGAGCTGCAGCGAGCAAAGCATGAAACATAGATTTCTTCTGGAAAGACATTAGAATTTTGTTGCCACAAAAAGAAATCTATACAGAGACTGTGTTTAAATAACTATAAATAAAATTATTAGAATTTATGGAATGCACAATTCATGGAATTCACCAGAACACAAAGAAACCTTTGAGACAGTGTTGCAGTATTCACGTCTAGAAACAAGGACAACCCATCTATTCCCCTGCAAAGACAGCAGTCCTTCCCTATGAAGGATTTTAAATAATTCTCACTATGCTGCTCGCAGCATCTCCCCAAAGAAATATTAATTTACAAAATAACCCAATATCCATATAATTCTTTTGACAAATAAAAATCTTAAATTAAAAAGCACAATTCTCTCCCTCTCCCCATCCCCTTTATTCCAATTTCAGGTAGCTTGGCACTGAGTAATTGAACATTAAAAAATCGAGTTTGTAGACTTCGTACAGCTGCGTCTGGTGCTCCGAGCTGATGTTCTGGAAGAATTCTGTGGTCATTTCATCAGTAGTTCTCGTAGACTTTGCATAGGTGGGGAACTTCAGGTAGCTGCCCACTCCTGCCAGCTGCAGCACGTAGTTAGAATCCTCTTCCAGTGTCTCGTACTTGCCCACGAGGTCGTAGTGGATGTGGCAGGGGTGGCAGAGGGAGTACACGGTTTGCCAGTGCTCGTTGAACGGCTCCTCCCGCTGGGTGTGTGGGTCGATGAGATAGGCCACGAACTCCTCGAACTTGACATCGTCCCCTTTGCGCAGGGACTCCTGGGTGGCGTTCTTCCGCTGGCGTTTGATGATCTTGGTGCCGTACCGCTTGTGGAAGGAGGTGTTGTACTTCTGGGTGAACTTGTTGCGGTAGGCAGACACCAGCCTCTCGAAGGGCTCCCGGACAAACAGGAACTTCATGTAGCTTTTCAAGCGGTGGTTGATTTCTGGGATGCTGTACTGGTTCAGGGTCTTCAGGTTGGCCGACACGTGGGCCTCGTTGGCTGGGATCTCCATGGGGTCATTGTACTTGCCCCGGCCCGTCAAGACCATCATGAGCCGCTTCCAGTTGGTACACGCCACCTTGGGCACATAGCAGTAGATGAGCTCATGGTCCTCGTCCACCACCAAGTGTTTCAGGTCACTGGGGGTCAGCACCCGCCGCTTGCGGCTCATGGCATTGTTGGCTCGGCACGTGTCTGTCACCTGGTCCCGCCTCATCTGGTGCAGGACAGCGGTGTTTGAGAGCTCCAGCTGCAGAGGGGACACAAGAGGAACAGGAACTCAGTACGTGTCTAGAACATTTGCACTTGACACAAGTGGATCACTGATCCATCCATTCAAACATGTAACCAGACCTCACGATGTACAAGGCCCTCTGCTCAGCACTGCTAGGAGACGTAACCTAAATTGCTCACAGTCTAGCAGGCGCCAGGCAGAGAGCTGGCAGCCTCA
>NW_007731249.1:138365-142390 GCF_000696425.1 Galeopterus variegatus | reverse complement strand
GGAGACGTAACCTAAATTGCTCACAGTCTAGCAGGCGCCAGGCAGAGAGCTGGCAGCCTCAGTAAAGGTGAAGGGGCAATGCCTGGGAGGATGTGTGTGCTCCTCCAAATTCTAAGAATGAAACGTTTCTCCCGAAAGGCCATTCATTCACTCCCAGCTGGACTAGTCCTCCTGAGACCACCAGGAATAGGAAACATGAGACCACTCTGCCCTGCTCTGCCACCATCTTGGTCTCTAACACCCAGAGACTTGAGACCTTTATGGAATGGTGACACCCTATTGTTGGCTTAATTCCATACCTCCATCTATGATGTGTGAGTGTGCAATGTGGCCCTTCTTTTAAACATAAAGGGAGGGCCAGAGTGTGGTGCTGATAACACCAAGGCCACAGGTTCGGATCCCTATATAGGGATGACCAGTTAGCTCACTTGGGAGAGCGTGGTGCTGACAACACCAAGTCAAGGGTTAAGATCCCCTTACCAGTCACCTTTAAAAAAATAAATAAATAAAAAAACATAAAGGGAATTAATGTAAATTGTGGTTACGGAGACACAGGGGGCACCACATATGGAATGGCTGCTCTGGGGCTGCAGACAATGTGGTGTCCTGGTTGCCTCCCTATGCCAAGAAAGGAGTCCCCCTCTACACACGCATCTTTTGAGGCCGTCCATAGTCCAGCACAACCCAATTCTCCACCTTGTTCCTACTCCTCACCCCTTCACCACTGAAGGGGGCTCCTGAGAAACCAATGATCCACTCTTGGCTTTTTGCCCCAAGCATTTCTTGGGCTGGGTCCATCTGGGACTCTCCCCTCTCCACCTCTGCTGGTATAAACCTGATGATCCCTCAAGGCCCGATGCACTCCCCTGGCACACAAGTGCAAGACCATTCCCTCCTCTGAACACCCACAGCGCTGAGCGTCCTTTAGAGGACAATTCCCCAGTCTATGTCATGCTTGGCTTTCTCAGGTCTTGTGGCCACTTGCATCACAGGGACTCAGAGCCCCAGAGCCACTGCCTCCTCTGGGCCAGACTGTGGGTGCCCTGGAGTCCTGAGAATGCAGAGGGACCAGTGAGATTCCTTCAGCCACCTGGACAGCCCAGTTAATAGAGCCCAGGGCTAAGGCATGACCCAAGAAGCTGGCCATGCACTTCTGACTCTGAGCCACAATCTGCACAGTTCATCCTCAATCGTGCTCAGGGCTACCGGCATGGTCCTAAATTAAGAACACTGATGAGTGTCCTGGGAACCTGAGGGATATCCTGGTGGCCACCAGAGAGAAGCCACTGCACCCTGCACTAGAGCTCTGTGTCTGACTCCTCTCGTGGTCCCCAGGATGACAATGATGGTGACAACAGACAGCATGACTAAGGAGCCACTCTGTGATTTAGATGCATATGTCTAATCTTCCCAGCAATACTCTAACTGGATGCTATCACCACCAGAAATTCCCACACTCAAGGGAGGAAGCAAACCAGGACACAGTGCTAGTCCCTGTGATGCAAGTGGCTTTGAAAAGTCCACGTGTGAACAGAAAAGGGACGCTCTCACTGCTTCAGCCTCACAAATAACCGGAGGAAATCTGGAAGGAGTTGTCAGTCCCCTCCCGAAGCGTGCTCCCCTTTGCAATTTGACGTGGGCACTCATCCCATCAAGAAATGGAGTGTCTCTCCAGCCCCCTGTGTGTGGCCTGGCTGGGACTTGCTCTGACCAGTAGAATGTGGTGGAAGTGACAATGAATAAGTTTTGGAGCCTAATAGGAAACCCCACGGTTCCCACCCTTCACTCTCTCAGAGTGTTGCCCTGAGCCAGCCATGCCTGACAGCCACATGAGCCTCCTGGAGGATGAGAAGCACCAACTGCCGGCCACCCAGCAACTGCTGCTCCATGAATGATCCCACGTGAGGCCAGCAGAACTGCCCAACTGCCTCCCCACAGAATGTGACAAGCAGTATGTCACTGCTGTCTTAGCCACTAAGTTTTGCAGTGGTTTGTTACTCAGCAATAAATAACTGAAACAGGAGAACTAGAAAAGGTAGCTGGGACATGATGCTGAGACCATCAGCCAGAGTTCAGAGAAGCAAGGGTGTCATACATATTTTGAATTTCCACTTGGAGGGCCGGCCCGTGGCTCACTCGGGAGAGTGTGGTGCTGATAACACCAAGGCCATGGGTTCGGATCCTATATAGGGATGGCTGGTTAGCTCACTGGATGAGCGTGGTGCTGACAACACCAAGTCAAGGGATAAGATCTCCTTACCGGTCATCTTTAAAAATAAATAAATAAATAAATAAATTTCCACTTGGTAAAACTGGCCTGGCTTGGGGCACGGGAGGCTCTCAAATTGGGAATAACTGGTAATTTATTGACTTCCAGTTATTCATAGGCCACCAGTCAACAAGCTTCTCCCCACTATAAAAGGCAGGGCAATAATCTCGTATGTGCAAAGAGGTCTGGGCTACTGAGTCATGGGATCCAGTCTCCGTATCATCACGACCCGAATGTGGGTCTGGATCTCTCTTAGCCTTAGTTTCGCTGTCTGCACAGTGGAGATCACCACTCCCATGCCTTGTCGGGCTGCTGTGAGGATTATAGAGAATGAGCTGTGTGGAAAGGTTTGAACACAGTAGACACACAGTATTATTTCTTCCTTTCTTCTCTCTCTAGGCCTCACCTGCCTTGTCTATAGAAAGAGGAGGTTAGACTAACTGATTACTGGGGTCTTGGCCACCTCTTATGTTGGATAGAGCCCAGTTCTTTCTAGAATGCTCAACTGGTGGCCATGTAGTCTCTTCTGAGTCCCACAGAGAATCTTCCAGAATCTTCCTCCTCAGTGCCTGGGCCCTTGCATCACTTTGTCTTGATAAGATTTTGCCATAAAGGCTCAATGCCCGGGGGCAGTGGGTACCCCATCAACCCTAATCTCTAGTGATGTTATTTTTCAGCTCTCCAAGTATAAGTGACACTAGGAATATGTCCAGAAATGTAGAAGGCAAGCTGCAGAATTTCCCAATTTTCCCTGATGCACCACATGTATCAGAATGGTAATGATATCCAACATTGACGGAGTGAGCGCTCCTTGTGTGCCAGGCACTGCTCTACATGCTTTACACTGATTAGCTTATTTAATGCAATCAATAACCCAAAGAGTAGGTGTTGTTATAATCCTCTTTTTATGGCTGAGGATCTGTCAGACGGATAATAATGTTGAGAAAGATCTGCAGGGCACCCCCTTGCTTGTTATCTTACAAAGATCCTGCTAACATTTGTGAAGCTGTACTGGTCTCAGCATTCCCATCCTGTCAATGAGGAAACAGGCTGAGACAGGCTCCAGGACCACCCAAGGTGTGTCATCCTGTGAGAAGCAGAACTGGAACTCAAACCGGATCTTGTGACTCCAGACCTTGTCATGCTTTCTACACCACACTGGCATAAAGTATTCTCTCTGTCAAATATAAGTAGCACAAAGTGGGACTTTGCCTTTCCATAGCTGTATCTCCAGTGCTTGCAAAAGTGACAGACACATAGTAGATGCTCAATAAATACTTGCTGAGTGAATGAATGAGTTAGCTAATAATCTCTTTAGGGAAACTTGGTATGTAAGTAGGAAGGCCCCTCTGTAGCTAACGAAACTTTGTAATTTTTCATAGGTATCAGAAAGTTCTTGAATAGGAGCGGTGCTGGGTTTAATAGTGTTCCCTCTCCCCCAAAATTCGTGTCTACCTAGAACCTCAGAATGTAACCTTATTTGGAAATAGGGTTTTTGCAGATGCAGTTAGTTAAGATGAAGTCATACTAGATTAGGCTAGGTCCTAATCCAATGACTGGTGTCCTTGTAAGAAGAGAAAACGGACAGAGACATGCATGGAGAAAATGTCACGTGAGGACAGAGTCAGAGACTGGAATGATTTGTCTCCAAGCCAAAGAATGCCAAGAATTGCCAACACCACCAGAAGCTGGAGGGAGGTGAGGACAGATCTATTCTTAGAGCCTTCAGAGAAAGCAGGGCTCCACCAACACCTTG
>NW_007731249.1:136109-137298 GCF_000696425.1 Galeopterus variegatus | reverse complement strand
AGTAGGTGGTTAATATGTATGCATTCTTTTATAGAAGAAGAAAAAAGAAATCCAAAAAAGAAGGCCAGGAATCTCAAAGACAAATTTCACCAGCTCTGTAATTGGGCTGCAGGTCAGCCCTAGGTCACTGAATTCAGTTAATACTTATTTTGAATAGGAAAACTCTGAACTTTGCAATTCCTAATTTCTTAGCAGATGTATTCATCACCTTAAGAGGAGCATTCATGGGCTTCTTGGGCTATTAAGCAATGCCATTAAAAAAGCAACAACACTGTCCTACATGAAATGCAAGGACTAGGAAGGAAAGAGGGTCCATCAGTGCTGCCATTTGAATCGCTAAGGACAGTTCCGAAGGCAATAAATTACTAAGATAAACAGGGGGACAATGGGATCTCCCTCCACCCCAGCTCTGTTCAGTTGGGGACAATTTTCTGGCCGTCTGAATCCCCAGGGAGGTGGCATGCTAGTTAATACTGCACTCAGGACCACAAAAGCAGGAACAATGGAAAAGATACCACGGTGTCATTTTGCATCCAATTGCAGAGGCAGAAAATAACTCAGTGGGGCTTTGAAATGTATTTGAGGTTTCTTTCTCTTCCATTTCCTTCTCCGCAGCAGTTTAGGAAGAAATTCACCTGGGCCTCTAATGTTGAATTTTTCGAAACATATTTTAACTTGTTTTTATAGTTTCTTATTTTAAAATATTTCCAGATGAGTGTTAATTTAAATGACTAAACATACAATGTTANGAGGTGAGGACAGATCTATTCTTAGAGCCTTCAGAGAAAGCAGGGCTCCACCAACACCTTGACTTCAGACTTCTACCTTCCAGAACTGTGAGAGAATCCATTTCTGTTGTTTGAAGCACCCAGTTTGTAGTGATTTGTTACAGCAGCCTTAGGAAACTAATACAGGAGTCAAGCATCCAATCAATAACTTTGAGCAAGCTGATACCAAAGTATAAATGTATAAGAGAAGATAACATTATATAAGAGAATATTTTTACATATGAGAATAAGGAAAGGATGTTAGGGCATTAGGAAGTACAAAGAGGATGAAATTTGAAATTAGAAGACCTGGGTTTGATCTTGGGCACAAGCCTCAACCTTTTGAGCCTCAGATCCCTTATTTGCAAAATGTGGATAGTACCACCTACCCTGCAGGGGTGGCGATTAAATCAAATAAGGTA
>NW_007731249.1:127874-134169 GCF_000696425.1 Galeopterus variegatus | reverse complement strand
AGTTACCAGAAAGAAGAAGGATTCCAATTGTTGGGGTGGAAAATGTACAAGATTTTAAGGGGCTCAGAAAATTCAGTGGAGGAGGGAGAGTCTTGGACTCAGCTCACGTTAGAATATTCAGAGGGTCGCATTCCTCATCTGACTGAATACTAACGTGATTCACTTCCACCTAACGTCAACCGAATGCTCTGCATGTACACAACACTGTCACACACACCATCTTATTTAAGGAACCCCTTGGGACTTCTCCAGAGACCTCAGAGCCTACTAAAAGAAAGTTTATATTTAGCAGACCAGTCCCTACCTCCAGCCATGTGTCATATTCTCTTGGACTGGCTCCCCCAAGAATTGGTAATACCTTATGCCAGCAGATCTCAAATTTTAGTATGCACGGAAATCACCTGCAGGACTTGTTAAAACAGTGTGCCGGGTTCCACCCCCAGAGTTTCCAGTTCAGTAGGCCAGGAATAAGGCCTGAGAATTTGCATTTCTACCAAGTTCCCAAGTGTGTTAGTTTGTAAAGTCTACTGTAATAAAATACCACAGACTGGATGGTTGAACAACAGACATTTATCTTCTTACTGTTCTGGTGGGCAGAAGCCCAGGATCGGGGTGCTGGCAGGGTTGGTGTTCTGGGAGGCTTCTTCCCTTGGCCTGCGGATGGCCACCCTTTCGCTGCCTCTCACATGGCCCCTCTGCACACGCCCCTGGTGTCTCTTCCTCTTCTTACAAGGACACCAGTGAGATTGGATTAAGGCCCCACCCAAACATCCTCATTTTTATTTAATTACCTCTTTAAATTCCCTGTCTCCACATATAGCCACATTTTGAGGTACTGGGGTTTGGGAAATCAACATGTAAATTTTAGGGGGCACAATTCAACCCGTAAGACCAGGTGATGCTGGACAAGCTGATCAAGATGGCAGAAGAGATGGTCCCCAGTGTCACCCTGTCCCATAATCAACCAATTTACAACTATTAAAAAGCAATGACTGCCAAGCCGGGCCGTTAGAGCTCAGGGGAAGAGGAAGAGAGACCTACAGAGTTCATGAAGGTGGGAGAACCCACGATGAGAGAAAGGATCACTCTGACCATTTTGAGCCCTGACCATTTCAAGGCTGGCCCTGGTGACACATGGAGCAAGAGCTGGCAAAAGCCACTGCTGTACCCTTTGTATGAAGTTGCTTAGAGACTGAAGGGGAGGAGGGCCTTGGTGGCCCCCAGGCCAGCAAGACCACTAATAGGGTTCATGTTGATCCACACAGCAATGAGGGGCCATAGACAACTGAACAAAGGAGCCACTCAGAGGCCAGTGAGTCATTGCAAGGGAACTGCATGCCTGGCCCGACTTCGTTTGGAGTGTGGGGGGTGGGGAAGACAGGCCCACTGGGGGAACGTTGGGGCACAGCAAGGACAGCTGATCCACCCCCCAATCAGCACAGGACGACTCAGTGGAGACTAGTCAGGAATACAGATCTGCAGGGGATGCAGTTTGCTGAAAAGACTCAGACCCAGACCGGTTTCTGCACAACCCAGGTGTACCGGACCTCACAAGACCTGCTTACAAGGTCAACAATTAAAACCCGAGCTGCACAAAAAGCCTTCCTTAGGAAATCAGCAGCAAAGCAGCAATTTAGGCCAGCCACAGGGCTCAAGTGCTGGTCCCCACAGGAAGTCCCCCCATTTTAGAAGTAACCAAAGGACAACAAATTAGTTCCGGAGCAGAGTTTAAGTGGTGGGAATAGTGAATAATCCAACATAGAACTGAAAGAAAACACAAAAACCCCACATATCAGAGACAAAGTTTTTATATTAACCAGTAAAAGTCTAACACCACCAAAGAACACCTATAAAACCCAGAAGGACTAGAACTCCCCCACACTACCAAGCCAGGGTCAGGGGAGGGCCTCGGGCCTCAGCCATGCCCCCCAACATCTGCATCCAGCCCAGTGACAACCATTGAGCTGCCACCAGAAGTGCCCTGGGCTCCCAAGCCAGGGTGTGTGGGGCTGAGGGTCTCAGCCATGTCCCACTGAAGGCTGCATCCAGCCCAGCCACAACTGAGCTGCTGCTGGAAGCCCCCTGGGCTCCCCTGCTGGACTGAGGGGGGTGCCATGGCCTCAACCATGTCCCCATACTTCCTCCTTCCCCCATCCCTTGACCCCTTTCCCCCTCACCCTCACCCTCAACTGTGCCACAACATCTTCAAGTGTAAATAATAAATAAATAAATAAATATAAATTTTAAAAAAAAGACGAGGTGATGGATGCTAATGCTGCTGGTCCGGGCCCACACTTTGAGAACCACAGCTTTACACCACGTGGAAATGACTGTAATCTCACATCTTTTACCAATTCACAGCTATTCTTAATTACAGAACACAGAACCAGGTTCACTTCCTGTTGCCGAGAGATTCCTGGATCCACCCCCAGCCCCAGCCTCCAACTCCCTTCCTCTCTCTTTGATCTCCCAGAGGCATAAATTAGGTCAGAGAAGGGCTGATTCTAGGAAACTGTGAACATGGCTCCAGGCTCAGGGCTGTGTCCTGCATTCTCGTTTAGATGTCTATTTTTAATTTGGACATTTTAAAAAGGCAACTGTAATTAGTTTAAGTACCAAATTTAGGGACCGTTTGAAAGAGTCTTTAAAATTTTACTACGTTTCATCTTAAAAGGAAGAAGAGCCAGTTTCCCTTAAATTAAAACATCTTCTGTAGTGTTTGCAATCTCTCTTAGACACAAGAACTCAAAGAGAAGGAAAAGCAGCTGCCCCATTTTACTGCCCTGGGTAGGGGAGATGCAGGGAAATGGAAACCCAGAGAAAAAGGTAAATTTGGAAGCATCGAATGACTGGTGGTTGCGTGAATCTGCCTTTAACAACTGTTAGTTTGGACCCGGCTTCAGTTTCTCCACTTGAAAATCCAAACGCCATACACCTCCCAGCATCTTGGCTGCATCTGTCAATCTTAGAATTGGGGGAGGGGGAGGAGAACCTGACGAGCTGATTTGCTGTGACTGTACTACATGTCCTTCTGGCACAGGAATTCCTAAACTCTCACGAGAAGGGCTAGTCCCAAGGAATCCCTGAGGAAACCACATGAGCTCTTACCATGTACCAGCTACTGTGAATCTTCACCCTCCATGAGGTATTCCCAACTCATGGATGAGGAAACTGAGGCACGGGGAGAATAAGTAAGTGTCTAGGAACTGGGGCTGGGGTTTGAATCCAGGAAGACTGTGTTCTGAGACTCTGCATTGTGTGGATCCTGGGGTCTGCAGGCCCACCTGGGAGTTACCTTTCCCAGGGCAGCCGCTGGAGCTGAGGCCTCCACCCTGGCAGCTCACTGGGATTGCAGGGGAGCTTTAAGTCTTTAAGTACCACTGAGGCATGGCACCCACTCCAGAGACCTGATGTGATTGCTCTGGGTGTGGCCAGCTCTCCAGAGATTCTAAGGCTGCCCGGGTGGGAATCCTGGCTTCAGAGGCTTCAATGCCAGCAGCTATTAACTAAGCAGAGACTGGACTTGAATAATGTGTGTGATCCTGGGCAAGTTCAGCTTCCTGGCTTCAGGTTGAAGACTAAGGGCTTTCTGTGGTGTTTGCAATCTCCCTCAGACACAAGAATCCAGGGGTTGGGAGTCTAGAAGGCCACAGCTCTCACACATCTTTGGGTGCATCCTTTGGAAACCACTACATAATGCTTAAAAACCCTCATGTATAGAAAAGAAGGGATAAAAATATTGGGCCTTTAAAGAAACAATCTGGTCTGAACCTGTTGCAAAACTTACGGGTTTAGGAAAGAAGTGATTCCATGTTAACTAACATTAAACATTGCCAGGGAGATTGGTTTCTTATGATTTCAACTTGTCTCTAGGGAAGACACCTGTTTGCGAGAAGCAAGGGCTGATTCTCTGCAGGAGCTTTTCCTACTTTTCCAAAGCAAAAAGAAGAGAAAGGAGCAATGGATGGTGTAGTGGATTGAATTATATCCCCCAAACTCACTGAAGCTTGAATTGTGTCCCCCAAATTTTCTGTATTAGAAACTTGGCTTCCACTGTGACTGTTAAGAGGGTGAGAAATCCTATTATGGTAATTGAAAGGTGGGGCCTTAAAGAAGTGATTGGATTATAGGACCATGCAGTAGTGAATGGATTAAAAATGGTGGCCACGGGTGTGGTTCTGAGGGTGTTAAAAGAAGAGTGAATGAGGAAGTTGGCCTCTTGCTCTCTCTGCTCTGCCATTTTTGCAATGTGATAGCCTGTTGTCACTGAAGTCACCACCAAAGAAAACCTTCACCAGATGTGTTCCCTGGACTTTGCACTTCCTAGTCTCTGAAACTGTAAGCAATGAATTTTGTTTTTGTTTTTTTTTTTTTAAAGATGACCGGTAAGGGGATCTTAACCCTTGACTTGGTGTTGTCAGCACCACGCTCAGCCAGTGAGCGAACCGGCCATCCCTATATGGGATCCGAACCCGGGGCCTTGGTGTTATCAGCACCGCACTCTACCGAGTGAGCCACGGGCCGGCCCTGAATTTTGTTTTTTTAATAAATCGCCCAGTTCCATGTATTTTGTTATAAGCAACAGACATGGACTAATACAGATGGGAAGCATTTTGAGTCCTGAAAGATGAGGCAGGAGTTGCTGCATGACCGAGGGCCTGCTGTTGGCCTCTGTCTGGATGCAGCCCCCAGTCAGGCTTAGCTGGCACTGGCCGTGAGTGATCTACGGCTCTGAGCTCCATTTTAACCTTGGGAGCTTTGTGGGCAGAAACGAGTGAGCAGAAAGGAAAGCCCAGGCTCCTCTGAGCAATGGGGAAGGGTTGTTTCAGGCTGGTGGTCAAAGTATTTCTTTTGTAAGCAGGGTTTAAATTTGGTGACCTGGGTAAGTGTCGCAAACTCCAATGCCCTCTGGAGCCATCAGGCGACGAATAGTGTTGGCTGCTTGTGTGGGACTGAACTCAACCAGAGAGTCCCTGGGCCACCAAAAGTGGGAGATGCCACATATATCTCACTGATATTGTCATGAGGGAATGGGGCTCTGGTCTTTCAAGATATTTCAATTTCTCAAGAGAAGCCAGAATATTAGATTTTATGTGAAATCTCCATATTCTTAAATGTTAGATACAATTAAAAAAAATTTTTTTTAATGGTGTGGGCCAAACTACACCTGTCTGAGCTGGGTTTGCCTGTGGCCACCAGCTGGCGCCTCCCGCAGGCATTTAGGATAGTAAGGAGGTGCCCTCTTGGAGCTGGCTGTTCTGAGCCTGTTGCTTCCAGCCCAGCTGTCCCTGATCAGTTAATGGAAACCAAAGGCAACGGCAAAAGAAAAACTGGGTGGAAGCAGCCAGGCTGGGGGGTCCCTGACTGCACTTGGGAAGGCTCTAAATCAGCGGTGGTTATCGAGAGAAACTGCTGGAACCTGCACTCTCCCCATCTCCTTCCCCACTTCACTTTTCTTTGCAGTAATCATCTCTTCCTAACATGCTTATCACAATTATTTTGCTTGTCTCGCCCTTCTAGGATGTTAACTCTGAGAGAGCAGGTATTTTTCACTTTTTTGTTCACTGTTGTATCCCCAGTGCCTGGCACAGAATACTCAAAGCTTTGTTGAATAAATGATAGAGTGAATGAATGACGTAGGGATGGCAGGGACTGTAAAGGTCACAAGACGGCTGGCTGGTGTGGCTGCAGGGCTTCCTGGTGCCTGAACCTGCAGACCCTGCCCTGCCCCCGCCGTCCCACGGAGGCAGCTGCAGCTGCAGCAGGCAGAGCTTAGCATCAGCCCAGAGGTGGCGGCCAAGGGACAAGCAGCTGGGGCTCTCAGCCTCAGACAGAAATGGGCTCCGGCTGGCTGCAGCAGCTTTTGCTGAGGAGAAGACCCTGGCACTTTCCACCATCTGCGGAGGCCAGGAAACAGGAGGAGGGACCGAGGCTGCCCAGAAGGGCCTGGCGTGAGGCTGTGCCACCAGGGCTCCCTTTCAGCCTGGCCAGGTGCAGCTGGAAGGGCCTTCCCTACATCTCAGATCAGCTGTGTGGGCTTCCGGAGGCCTGGGCAGGGTGCGGGAGGGGCGCAGGAATGGCAATGGGGCTGCTGCCAAGCTGGACGGGCTTCCAATGAATGGTGGCCCAGAACAGCGACAATGGTGAGGAAGGGACGCTGCTCCCACACTGCGTGGGAGGCTGGATTTCCCGGGAAATCAGAAGCCGGAGGGGCGGGCGGACTGTGCACCTGCTGGCTGCTGCTCTGGGCCCCTCGGAAGTCGCTGCTGTTGGAGGGAGGGGGGAAGAGGGAGGG
>NW_007731249.1:121914-127864 GCF_000696425.1 Galeopterus variegatus | reverse complement strand
GGGAGGGGGAGGAGGATGGGGGAGGAGGAGGAGGGGGGCTCCACTGGCCAGCCCGGAACAGCTCACGCCCTCCCAGCCTCCCCCCACGAGAGGGTGATGCTCTTGGGGGGGCAGGTCTCCTTCTGGCCTCACCCTCCTTGAACCAGTTGGTTTTGTTGTTCTCTTCCTGATTCTCTTCCCAGATTCACCAGAATATTCTACTCCTATTTTGCCCAAATCCCTGGAGCCCTTCAGGCCTTAGTTTCTCCGCTGTAAACTGGGGATAATACTTGTGTCCACTTCTCAGGGTTGTTTTGAGGATGAAGTGAGAGCTCACAAGGAAAGCACGCAGCACAGTGGCTGGCACGCAGCACTGAGGAAGGAGTAATTCTCTGTCACTGCAGACACTAGAGGGTTGTTTCATAAGTGGCTTGGAGTACAGGGAGCATAAGCCTCCGCCTTCTCCTGCCTAACAGCAGTCCTCAATCCTTAGTGTATGTGAGAATCACAGCAGGTATTTGGTGATGTGGATTCCCAGACAGCACCCTGAGAAATTCTGACTCAGTGGGTCCGGTTGGCTGGGGTACCTGCTCTTGACCGCTGCCCCGTGGTGATTCCAACCAGGCCAATTCTGGGGCCGGTGATCTCTGTTCCACTTTGAACTGCTGATTGAGTGTCATTTTTACATGAGTGGATTCTGCAGTTAATGCCAAACACATTGGTCATCTGTACAAAATGCCTGGCTCATGTGATTCAATATCTCGCTGACATAGGAGACCAATAGAAGCAATTGGTGGCAACTCGGATTGGCAGCTGTTAAGCAAATTGAAGGTCTAAAGAGCAATTTTCTAGCTATATAAAGATTAGCTATTAGTATGTATTAACAGACTGTACAGTATGCATGGAATTTCAGAGTAATTGAGCTATGGCTTGAAAGACACCTAAAAAGGTTGACTTATTCCTTAATCAAGTAGCACATTTGAACAATATCCCATTTCTCCATTGCTAAAAGGAATGTGTGAGCCATTATCTGGGGCTCTCATTTCTGCATGTCATGTGTTTCCTGGTAAGGGGAAGGCTGGTCTTTCACTGCAGACGGGGCCCCAAGCCCTCTTCCCACCCAGCCTAGGAGATGCAACAATCACCAACAAACCTGGGGTTCCCAAGGAGCCACTTCCACACCTTCACCCAGGCCCGTCTGTCTCACGCAGTTCCATCCTGACCACAGTTACGCCACCACGAATGATGCGGGTTCAACTCATTTCCCTCCTGCAGGGATGCTGGGACAGGCCCTGGGTATGTGTCCCAGACAACGTGGTGCCCAGGATTTAGCAAAGGGTGACTGGCTTTGTACTAACACATTCATGTCTTTCCAGCATTAAGATTTTTGTTTGTTTTTCCTTCACTCCTTTTTCCTCTTTCAAGAAGGGCGGCCCATTTGTAATCATAATGGACAGGGACTAGCACACCCAAACTCATCGGCTGTTTGTCAAGGAACTTAAGCACCTGCGCTGCTTCTTAGGCCTCGAGTGAGGACCTGCCAATTCACAGAACAGCCAAGTAAAGTCATGGATGGGGACCTGGGGCGCAGAGATGAGTAAGACACCCTCAAGGTCATGACATCCCAGGGGTCAATGCCCTTCTGTTTGTAGAGCCTTCAAATTATTTTGAATGATCCCAGAGTCCTTGGAACACGGAGCTTCAGAGTTAAGAAATACTTTGTGGTCATCCGCTACCACACTGTGATTTTCAGATGGCAAAAGGGAGGCCCAGAGATGGGAACTCACCCACCCTCTCCCAAGAAGCAGCAGAGCTAAGACAGGAACCCAAGCCTTCTGTCTTTTTGTCTGCATGGCTACACTGTATAGCAAAAAGTGGGATTTTCTCATTCCATCCACCCAGCAGCCCAGGTCAGGGGTGCAGGGCTGGGCTCTGCGACAGAGCGAGGGAGGCCAAGCCAAGCAGCCACGGCAGTGCCACCTCTACGAGATGAGGAAACCATCCTTGCTACCTTCTGCCAACCTAAGAGAAGTGCTTTGTGACATAGGAGGAGTCACCATCAGTGGGGATTCAGAAACCAAACAGGAGCAAGTGGCCTATTTTATCTAGAACAGGGAACAGGAGGTAGCCCCCTGGCTGGCCTGATTTGGGAACTCAATAAAGAAAAGTGAAGCAAGAACTGAGGAAAATCTCGACAATTTTTTTTTCTTTTCTTTTTTTTTTTTAAGGACAGTGACTCTGCTTAATCCAGTGGAAGAAACTAAATGAATCAACTTCAGGGTACAATTTTTATAGAAAATCAGAGTCTCCCTGGCCCCATTAAATAAATACTGAACAAAGTGCAGAGTATTTGCTTCGAAGAAACAAGGCTTTCTCTGCCTAGGATGTCTGGGATTCTGCTAATTGGACTGACACAGGATGGAGGTCAGACATCTGGATGTGAATCTTAGCAATGGCCCTGACTAGTTGCATGACCTTGGGTCAGACATTTCCACCTGCCCAGCCTCAGTTTCCTCACCTGTAAAGTGGGGCTTGTCAACAACACGTACCACACAGACTGTCATAGGGATTTAAGGGATAAAGTCTGCAAAGGACCTAACATATCCCCTGGCCTGCAGCTGCTCTTAACACATGTGCAATTAATATTCACAGTTAAATGTTCTTTCTCATGGAAAAAAATACAGGTTTTTACTATGTGGCTGTTTCCATCAAGGGGCAGCAGAGCAGAGTGGTTCAGAATACAGACTCTGCAGCCAGACAGCCTGGGTTTGAAATCTGGCTCCACCACTTACTGGCTGTGGGCCTTGGGCAAGTTACTTCCACTCTGGGCCTCAGTATTCTCATCTGTAAAATGGGGATTATAACAGTACTGACCGCCTTCGATCACATGCAATGGTGAGAATACCTTACAGCATGCCCAGCGCACTACAGAAGTCACCAGTGCACCTTCCCTGGCCCAGAGAAGTCACTCTGCCTTCTAGAAATTTAGGCCAATGTGGTAATGAAAAGATGAGGAAATTCCCTGCATATACTTTTCCCACCAAGACCTTTGCCCTGTGGTGCCGACGAGCAGGGAGAGTGGCTGATGTGGCTTGTCCTTTCACTCCCCTGCCTTCCTTGGGTGGAGGCTACAAAGCAGAAAGTTCAGACCGTGTGGCCTCCCCCAGCCTTGGAAGGGCCTGCCTGCTTTGCCCCTTGATGGGCTTTGGGTTGGGGGGCTCACCCCTCCCTGCTGCCCAGTAGGTTGTTCTCTTCTGGCCTTGTTCCCCATCTCCAGGAGGGACACTGCAACCTGTCAGCGGCTCCATACTTTGCCTAAATCAGTCAGTTGACTCCCAGTTAGGCAGCCATGTCCCCACTAAGGTGCGGGGGGAGCCCAGCTCCAAGCAAGATAGGATTCCAGGGAAAGAGCTCACATCTAGCAGGGGATGCAGAGGAGGAAAGGAGAAGATCACAGCACGGTGTGGCAGCTGACAAGTGCCAACCGAGGGTTAGCTTCATGGCCAAAAGAGGATGCTGGTGTCAGACTCCAGATCCAGCACCTACCAGCGGTGAGGCCTGGGCTTTCTCCCCAAGCCTCTATTTCCTCATCTGTAAAATGGGCCAAACAGGATCTCCTGCCTCAAAGGTGGCTGTAAAGCTCAGGTGAGAGGAAGGAGGTATGTAAGTGCTCAGGAGACGGAAAGCTCAGCCCGTTATGCGGTGGTGTGAGGATAAAGACAGCCAGCCCGGGCCACACCCTTTCTCGGTGGGCATTCAGTTAATGGTGCCGCCGTCATTAAGCGCAGATGCTGTGGGTATGCAGAGCAAGAGCGCTGGGCCAGTGTGGGAGGGTAGGGACTCAGGAGTGAGCTGGGCAAAAGGCGAATGGCCATCCAAGTGGGGGTGTGGGGGTGGGTGGGAAACGGAGTGCAGACTCAAGGCAAGAGGGAGCGGTGGCTCTGTGAATTTGGATGGCTCGATGGCTGTCCCTGCACGGGCCGTCCTACGGGGCCAGCGGAGGCTGCCGCACACACCCCACCTCAGGCCCTCCAGAAAGGAAGCTTCGCAGACATAATTACACTGGTCGAGCAAGGAGGGGCGCTGGGGTCTTTTCTTTTTGCACCAAGTGGCATTCTCTGAGCCAAAGCAATGAACAGAGAAGTTCAGAAAAGCAAGTGGGGTCAGGGCCTGGGGGATGGGTCCTGGGGGGCAGGCTGATCTTCACGAATGAGTCTATGTCCTGTGGTAACTGAAGCCTCTAGGGAGGGCCCTCCACTCCAGGGAACAAAGGCACCTGGTGACAGCTTGGACAGGCCACCTCCACCCTCCCCACCCTCCCCCATGGCTCACCTTTCACTTCCCCTGCCCTCCGGTTCTCCTGCAACACCAGATGGTGGGGAATTCTCCCTCATCTACTTCTGTTTTCTTTTGAAAAATGTAAAAACTATAAATATATAAATATATTTTTAAAATATAAAAAAATATAAAGTCTCTGAAGAGGTGGCAGGAATACCTCTTCTCTGTGTCTCCTGACTGGCCTGAGGAAGGCACTGGGCAAAAGGGTCAGTGTGAGGTCTGGAGTGAAACAGAATGGTCTAGAAGATTCTAGATCAACTTACTATTCATTAACAAGTCTATGACCCCAAGGTGGCCAGACAACAGAAAACTGCATCTGTGATGTACCAGGCACTTAATAGCCACCATCTCATTTAATCCTCACAATAACCCAAGGTGCGTTCTCCCCATTTTACAGATGAGTAAACTGAGGCTCAGAGAACTTAACTACACCCAAGGCCTACGCCCGGTAAGTGGTGAGGCACCCTGGTGGTCCAGTTCTGGAATCCAGGTCGTCTGCTCCAAGTCAGCAACCCCCACGGGGACCTTCAGCTGATCCACCTGTGTGATCTCAGTCATTCCCACTGGGAAGAGCACACAGGCTGATTCAGCCCAGCTCTACCTGGCAGGGGTAAGTGTGCCTCTGGGTGCCTGGAAGACCCTTGGGCAATGATTACTGAATTAAACTCATAGGAGGGAAGCTCTGATTAACTTCCTTTCCTGAAGTTGTTATGGGGTTTAGAAATTCCTATAACTAATTGCCTAGGCAGGATATCCCATAAAGATCATCTGTAAATGGTGTTAAAGGGAAATCAAGTTTTCTTCTCGAAGATACTCCTGGTCTCAATTCTGTAAGTCATGGGGCATGTGACTTTTTGCCTTCTTGTCCCCTGAAGCCACATCTTGTTTCTATCAAGACTCACAGTGGGGAAGCTTCACACACAGGGAGGATGCATCTCTCCTCAGCTTTCATAAATCAGATTTTCAGGGAGGTTTACATGTGACTTCCAGCATTCCTCCAGTGCCATGTGGGGAACCTGGAGGGACCCAAAGGACTCCTGTCTTTCATGGACACCTGGGTGGAGTTCAGAACTGAACCAGCTTCTCAAAGGCTGCTTACAGCCCCCCACTGGCCAGCTCCAGGCAAGGCCAAGAGTACACAGGCGAGGCTCACAGATGGCCATGGGGGCCTCCTGAGATGCCCGTGACAGGGCCCAGCCCGTGCCCACCCGGCTTCTCTGGGGCTCTGCTACAGCTCTGTCAGCCTGGGGCGCTCTTCAAACTGGGCCAGAGTCCAGAAGGGCGGGGTGCTTTCTCTGAATTTTATAGGAACCTCTCACCAGAAACATCTGGAAACACGCAGGACTAAGTTGGATGCCTCAGGGTGAATCTTCAGCTCAGCCAGGCCACGCATTCACTGTATGGGCTTGAGAGTCACTGGCTGCCTTCCCAGCATGGCCCTCTACGAAATGGCCCTCTTGTTCCCTCCCTCCTTCCCCCTCAGCTCCCTTCCTTCCTTCCTCCCAGGACACTTGAGCTTCCTGTGCCTTCTTTGAGGAATGCTCTTTCCCAGACCTCGCAGGGGCACGTGGATGGCCATGTCATAGTGAGGACTTTGAGGAAGGGAGGATTCACAGGGGAGGCGAGAAGCATA
>NW_007731249.1:114332-121405 GCF_000696425.1 Galeopterus variegatus | reverse complement strand
CCTCTACGAAATGGCCCTCTTGTTCCCTCCCTCCTTCCCCCTCAGCTCCCTTCCTTCCTTCCTCCCAGGACACTTGAGCTTCCTGTGCCTTCTTTGAGGAATGCTCTTTCCCAGACCTCGCAGGGGCACGTGGATGGCCATGTCATAGTGAGGACTTTGAGGAAGGGAGGATTCACAGGGGAGGCGAGAAGCATTTCTCATTTTCCTATTGGTCACTGCCCCTGGAATGTCCCACAGGAGCCTCCAACTCAAAATGCCTGAAAGTGAGTTGTCTCTCTTGGGGGGATGAAGGCACTGCTGTCTTCCAGGAGCCCTGCCACATACCGGGCATCTGCCCCTGCAGCCTGGCCACCTTGGCACAGACCACATCACCTCCAGCCTGAACTGCTGCTGATGGTCCCCTGGTTTCTGGGCTCCACATCTGGGTCTCCTTGAGACCAGAGCGGTCCCTCTAATCACAGCTTTGACTCCACTGTTCCTTTGATTTAAATGCTGAAGTCTCCACTGGCTCCTGTGAGGCCTGCATGCATGGCCCCTGCCCACCCCCCTGCAACCCCATCCCACAAAGGGCTGCCTGGCGGGCACGTGGGACTCCTGGGGGTTCTTCACAAGTGGTGCGTTTTCTTGCACCTGAAGGATCTGCACTGGCTTGAGTCCTCTGCCCCAAAGTTTCCCTCGATCTGCCACTCGCCTCCTCCTGCAGCTCCTACGGGGCTTTCGGACCTTCCCCATACCTCACTTCCTCCAAAGCCCTGTCTCTGATGACCCAGCCCCACCCTGGCCCCAATCATTAGGAACCCCCTCCCTTGAGGCTCTGCCGTGTCCTGGGCTTCTCTCTCTTACAGCACATGTATTCTTATTGCTGTTAGCATTGCTGCTAGTATTATGAACAGCACAGCCTCCAGCAGACCCACAGAGCTTAACACATTTTGAGTGCTGTGTGCCAAGCATCGTTCTAAGCTCTTGTGTAATCACATTTAATCTTCATGCCAATCCTACAAGGTGAAGACTTATTATCCCCATTTTATAGATGAGGCAGCTGAGGCCCCAAAAGGCAGTGATTGAAGTCACAAAGCTAAGCTAGCAAGTGGTGGAGCCAGGAATTGAACTTAGGCAGCTAGATCTACAGTCACAGTGTTACTTCCTCCCTCAAAGGCCTTATAAAACATCCTCTTTCTTCTTTCTTCATTCCACTGGGGGATCTCGGACCTATCTGGAAATCTTTTCTCTGTGGGATCTAGACAAGCAAGACCCCAGATCTTGCATCAAGCAAAGACCAAAGTCTGGCCTCATGCCCTGTACAGCTACGTGCAAGATATTTCTCACCTGCATCATCTTCTAGTTAAAGAGCCCGACAGCAACACAACACTTGGAAAGAGCCAACATGCTGGAGACGACAGGCATGGGTGGGAACCCCAGCTGTGTGACCTCAACTGGCCTGAGCCTCCCCATCTCTAGTCGGGCCAGTCATACCTACTACAGAGTGCACAGTGAGGATTAAAGGAGATGCTCTGTGTCCACTTCAAAGCACAGGCTGATGCCCTCTTTATAGATCATGTGTGAGAAAATAAATGCTGAAAAAAATACTTAAAGCCTTAGTTCCAGAAAGGAAGAAGGATTATGATTCCTTATGTCGCTGTAAAATAAGTCACCATTTGTTTTGCCATCTGGTCTCATAAGTGATTAGGAAGCTGGGAAGGAGGATGCCAGAAAGAATCTGGAGACTGAGAGTATTGATAGATGACATCAGCTGCAGGCATACAGCGAACACCCCAGTGACACAGGCACAAGTCAGATTTTGGATTAAGCTCAGGTTTCCATCCGGCCACTTTAACATAGGGACATTTGGATTTGTGCTCCCAGGTGGCCACATGCCAAAAGGTGTTTTATTATCTAGTGCTGTGTATGACAGGTACTCTGCCTGTCACCCCATCCTAGAGCCCTTGGAGGGTAGGGTTGGAGACGGGGTAAGAGATGGGGGGAGACCCAGAGATAGGGCAAGAAAAGAGGTGAAATGTGATGAGAGGTGAATTTTTTAAAAAGTAAGTGAAATCCATTGGTTTGGTTTTCTGGTTACCTACAAATGCCCCTGGGGTCAAAACTTACGCAAACATGCCATAAGTCTAGCTTCCCTCCAGGGCGCAGTCGAAAGCTGTGGAGGTCCTTAGGGTGCCAGGCATCGCTGC
Organism: Galeopterus variegatus; assembly: GCF_000696425.1. Taxonomy (NCBI): domain Eukaryota; kingdom Metazoa; phylum Chordata; class Mammalia; order Dermoptera; family Cynocephalidae; genus Galeopterus; species Galeopterus variegatus. Next base: position 119,219 of record NW_007731249.1, on the reverse strand, counting down.
TTTCCATCCTTCTGTGGTAGCCATGTGTTTGGGAGAAGCGCTGCTGGGTTCTGGCTATGGCACGTGGGCCAACAGAGGACTTGCTATTGGCATGTCCTGGTCCATGCCAGCAGAACCCACTAATCCCTGGGAGGCCAGGCCATGACAGGGCACAGGCATAACCCACCACCCCCTGCTTCTGAACCCCCAATGCAGGAGGTGCCACCAGAACAAAACTTCTGGTCACAAGCTCCTTTTTTTTTTTTTTTTATTGAATTGTGTCCCCCAAAGTTCCAGGTATTAGAAATGTAACCCCCACTGTGACTGTTAAGAGAGTGGGAAATCCTATTATGGTAATTGAAAGGTGGGGCCTTGACGAGGTGATTAGATTGTAGGACTGGACTGCAGTGAATGGATTAATCCATTGATAGTTTAGTGGTGGTCATGGGTGTGGTTTGAGGGCTTTAAAAGGAGAGTGAGTGAGATTAGTCTCTATCTGTCTGCTTCTGCCATTTTGCCATGTGACACCCTGTGTTGCTATAGTTACCACCAAGAACAAGGCCCTCACCAGCGGTGTTTCTTCCTTGGACTTTGGACTTCCCGGCCTCTGAAACTATAAGCAATACATTTTATTTCTTTGTAAAGTACCCAGTTTCAGGTATTTTATTATAAGCAGCAGAAACAGAGTAATACACCAGCAGTTCAATCCTTTCCCCTGGAGGAACCAAGCACAGCTGTGGAGCCAGACCCAGTTTCTCCTGCCATAGGCTAGACGGGAGGATGAGGAGGCAGCCTTTCTGCCATTGCAGCTGATGCACCAAAAACGTCAGCAAACACTGGCTGAGCGAGGTGCGGGAGCAACACCGAGGGTTGCGATCCCGTTGCCGGTCCCGGTCCGGTATGGGTGCGACAATGAGGGTTGCGATCCGTTGCCGGTCACGAAAAAGGACAAAAAAAAAAAAACGTCAGCAAAGGCCAGGCTGCCATGTTGTCAGGCCACAGGGGCAGGCTCCACATCTGTCTCATTCACAGCTGTATCCACGATGCCTAGCACAGTGCCAGGCACTCAAGGACGGTTTAGTGAATGAATGCACCTCAAAGGAGGCCACAGTGGCATTCATTCAAACCACACTTTGGAATCATTACACGGCTGGGCATCACCCCAGGGAAGGGAAAGGAACTAGCAATTGGGAGACCTTTACTTGGTGCTGGAATCCTGACACGTTATATCCTGATCTCTGGAACTCTGAGAGGTGGATGTGCTCATCTCTGGTTTACAGATGAGCACACTAAGACTCAGAGAGTTTGAGTCCTTAGTCCTTGGTCTCAGGGCCAGCAGGGTGAGGCACAGGGGTTTGCACCCAGTTTGCTTGCTCTTCTCTTGGAAAATGTGTCCTCAGAGCCACAGCCCACAAGCCCATTTACAGGACAGGGCACCAGGTTCTCCCCCTCCTCCTATCTCCATTCCNGTCAGCAAAGGCCAGGCTGCCATGTTGTCAGGCCACAGGGGCAGGCTCCACATCTGTCTCATTCACAGCTGTATCCACGATGCCTAGCACAGTGCCAGGCACTCAAGGACGGTTTAGTGAATGAATGCACCTCAAAGGAGGCCACAGTGGCATTCATTCAAACCACACTTTGGAATCATTACACGGCTGGGCATCACCCCAGGGAAGGGAAAGGAACTAGCAATTGGGAGACCTTTACTTGGTGCTGGAATCCTGACACGTTATATCCTGATCTCTGGAACTCTGAGAGGTGGATGTGCTCATCTCTGGTTTACAGATGAGCACACTAAGACTCAGAGAGTTTGAGTCCTTAGTCCTTGGTCTCAGGGCCAGCAGGGTGAGGCACAGGGGTTTGCACCCAGTTTGCTTGCTCTTCTCTTGGAAAATGTGTCCTCAGAGCCACAGCCCACAAGCCCATTTACAGGACAGGGCACCAGGTTCTCCCCCTCCTCCTATCTCCATTCCACCAAAATAAAATCGGGAGAAGCCTGTCAGGTCTGTTCTCATTACATTTCTAGCCCAAGCAGACTTACTCTGAGGTCTCAGTGTGGTAGACAGCCACCACCTGCTCACGCTCGAGGACGATCAAATCTCTCTGGTGCACTCGGCTGGGCTTTGGTTTGCTTGTGATTGAACTTCCTGTTTAGTTTGCTGGTGGCGAGTCCCTGTTTGGGCTGCACTTGCTCTCCAGGGTGGGGGTGGCTGTGTCTGGGTGATAGATATGTCCACCCTCCACTCCTCCAAGCCCTCTGGCGAGGGTTCCAATCAGTGTGGGCTCCTCGGCCAGGAATGCCCAAGGACAGTCAAGGTCAAGGTACACATACAGACATGATGAAGTGGGGCAGGCGGCAAGCACTGGCCTCAGGAAGACAGCTGTCAGCGCCTAGCAGACGGCCACGTGCAGGACGCCGGGCAGCTGCTGCTGTCCAGTGTAGAAGATGAGATGCGCTCCTGGCACTGGCACTGTGACAGCTGCACAGGTGCCTCGACGGTTAACTGTCCACACCTGGGACCAGGGCGCCTGTGGGATCAGGCTCTTCTGGCATCTGCAACCCAGGAGCCAGGAGAGTCCTTCTGGGGAATTGGTGTGTCTTCTATCTGCTCCAAGTTGGCCTTGGATTCGACTGCTGGCCTCCCATAGAGACGCAGAGAGTGAGGGACCATGAGCCACCCATCTCTATTTCTTTCCAAAGCAGAGCATAAAACGAGTGGGGATGTGACATCCTGGACTTGGAGTTTTCCACATGCTCTTCCCTCTCCCTAGAATGTCCTTCCACCCTCCCATGTGTCCTTCTCCTTTCAGGATCCAACCCACTGTCTCCTCCTCTGCCAATAGCTGAGCCAGCCTCTTGTGCCACCTGCCTCCTAGACGCACAGCTGTCACCACACGGAGCCACAGGGAGCCATCTCATGCCCCCACCATGAGCTCCTTGTGCTTCTGGCTACCCCCCCACCCCCGTACCTAGCATGGCAGGTGTTCAATAAATGGCTGCTGGGTGAACCACCTTACCAGCAGCTAACATTTCTCAAGCGCTTGCGAGGTGCCAGGCCCTGCAACAAGGGTTTTGTGGGGATTATTTCAGTGATAATCCTATGACAACCTTCTGTGGCAGGAACCATTCTTCTCCCCATTCGATACAAGAGGCCACATGGACAGAGAGATTAAGTAACTGGTCTCGGGCCACACAGCAAGTGAGAGGCAGAGACAGGATTCCAACCCAGGTAGGGTGGTTCCTCTCAAATAAATGAGCGAAGGAACTGCAGGGGAGCCAGAGGGGAGCTTTTGGAGTCTACAGGAAGCCAATCAGGGAGTGTGAGGCACTAGAGGCAGGTCCCTGTGCCGTGTTTCAGAGTGGCTCTGCTGTCATCTGATACCAGCCAGTCCAGCAGGTTAGGGGAAGAGGGTGCCTGTTTGCACAGCCAGTCCAGTGCTACTTAGAGCCCCTAGTCCTGGGGGCAGGTGGAGATTGGGGAACAGAGAGTGCAACACCTCCCCCCACCCACTCCAACAGCCTGATCCACAGCCAGAGCGGGAAGCCATGAGAGCAGGGACTCACCTGCCTGAGGCCCCACTCACCTGGCACTCCCCCAACCCCTGATCTAGACATCCCGCGCCTCTCCCCCTTAGTCGTTCTAAATCCAACCCCCCCGCGTAGGCCCCTTTCCCCAGCCGCACCGAGCGCCCTCTGAACTCCCGAGCTCACACAGTACCGCGCCATGTAGCCTTTGCATGCGGTGTGGTTCATGCACACCTACTTCTCATGTCTTCAGCGAGGTGCAAGAGGAGACAAACTAGACCTTGTGCTGCTCGTGGCTCTCCCTGAAGCTACAGCCACCCTCCTTCCACTTTCCCGCCATGACGCACTTTGCTCTAAATGCCTGGATCTCAAACTAATGAACACAAGAATCCGAGGGCACATGCTTGTTAAAATGCAGATTCCTGGGCCGGCCCGGTGGCGCACTGCTACAGTGCGCCGCTTGGGAGCGCGGTGGCTATAGGGTTCAGACCCCACATACAGACTGGTTCCCGCTCACTGGCTGAGCGAGGTGCGGGCGCAGCACTGAGGGTTGCGATCCCGTTGCCGGTCCCGGTCCGGTACGGGCGCGACACTGAGGGTTGTGATCCGTTGCCGGACACGAAAAAAGACAAAAAAAGGAAAAAAAAAAAAAATGCAGATTCCTGGGCCCTGTTCCCAGAGATCCATTCTGTGACGCAGGCCTGGGGAATCTGCATTTTCAAAAAAAATCATTTAGGTGAGTCACCTGCGAAGAAACATGGCTTAAACCCGCAGTACCTAATTACTGGATTACAAGAATCCTCTACATGTGTATGGTCACTCCCAATTTGCCAGGTCCCCTCTATCCTCTCACCTGAGCATCACAACAGCTGCTAAGATGGTCAGGACAGGAGGCACAGGCACGATTTCACAGCTGAGGAAGCTGAAGGTCAAAGAGAGGTTTGCTCAAGGGGACAGGAGGCAAGTTTCAACTCCCCTGCTCTGTTGTGTCTGTTTTTGTAGTTTGTTCTTGGTCTCTTTGTCCCTGTGTCTGTCTCTGTTTTTTCCCTCTTGCTATAATTCTAAAACGATTCTAGACACTAAAGGTAATAATTAGAGGTAAACAAAACAAGGAAAATAGAAATCCCCCAAACTCCTATTAACCAGAGATAATTATTATTCATGTTTTGGTGTGTTTTCCCAGCTTTTTAATGCTTTAATTGAGATTATTCTGCTTTGTAAGCCACATTTTTCCATCCAGCAATTAACCAGAACAAGAATGGTGTTGCTTTAACTGGCCCTTGAGGCTGGGAGGGGTACACTGGCTGTCCACCTGGGACTGTCCTCTTCCCACCCATCTCCATCCCCACTGCCTTCCTTAATGGCTTTTTTCATCCCCCCCC
>NW_007731249.1:109441-113312 GCF_000696425.1 Galeopterus variegatus | reverse complement strand
CCTTGGGGCTTTGCTTTAAGGCTCTGGGGAAGTTTCAAGGCCAAGCTTGAAGAGACTTGCAAATCAGTTCCTGTGGAAGACTTCTGAATAGCAACTGATTACAATCTCTAATTATTTCTAAAGAAACCACTTAGCCAATTAGAGCCACAGCCCATGAAAGGGAAGAGAAGATTCCCTGGATGGTGAGCAGTGAGAAATCGCAGGTGCTGTTATTATCACTATTATTATTGTTTCAAATCATGCTACGTCTAGAGGCCGTCAGCTCTTTTAACACTGGACTTTACTCCAGACATTCCAGGAGACACAGCTGTCTGCCTGGGTCCACTTCTCCCTTCCCCGTGCCTGGCTGACTCCTACCTTGCCTGTCAGGCCACAGCTAAAATGTCGCTTCCTTGGGAGACTTTCTTAAACAGGGTAGGGTCACTGTATTTCTCCTTCACGACACTTCTCATGGTTCTGTGACCATCTGCTTGGCCTACCCGTCTATAAGCTCCATGGGGTCAAGGAGCTTGTTAGCCGTTTTCACTGCTGTGTCCCCAGCACCTAGAACACTGGCTGGGACATAGTAGATGCTCAATAAACACCCGCAGAATGACTGAAAGAGACTGGAGAATGAAATATCTCCTCCTCGGGTTCTGAGTGTAGATTCCTGTTTGAACCTGATGATAAAAGCACTTGATTGATTAATCCATTCAATAAACATTTATGAACATCTACAGTGTGCCAGGTGGTGAACTGGTTGGTCCAGTCTCATCATCTCCACTCCATCATTATGTATCTGTTTTCCTAGAGCTCTATTTTACCATTCCTTCTAGAAGGTTCTAATAATGTAATTTGTCACTGCCATTACTTCACCATCATTCTGGAGTGTGTGTGTGGCCAAATAAATGCCTGTTTCCTTGTAGATCCCTAGAGATCCACCTGTTCACAATTACACTGGTGACCTAAGGCAGTTTGGTGGACCAGAAAAAATGCCAAGTGGGCAAAATCATCGCCCCCTAATTATAGTAACATTTCACATGCTCTAGAATATCTTCCCTATTCCATCCACCAAAATTTAAATTTATCTGCCCAACATCCTACTCTTTCAAGGCCTTGAATGCTGCTAGACAGATGAGATTGGTCAGATATATCTACCTTGCTAATGGGCAATGTATTTTAGTTACATATACTACCATATGTAAGCCCCGTTAAAATACATGTGTCTAGGAGATTCTTGAGGAATCACACTCTCATGTCTCTGCCCTGCAGTAGGTTTGTAGCCGCCATCAATGCCCCTCAAATCCTAGCAGACCCCATCCCAGCCCTATTACACCAGTAGATGAAGCTGGCCCTTTCCAGAAAAGCCCATCCTGAAGCAGGGTTGCTGAGCTCCTGTGCCTGCAGGGAGAGAAAGGAAGGCAGATGGCTGCCACCTCTTTTGTTTTCCAGCTCCCAGTGGTCCACCTTCACAGGGATTTTTCTGCTTGTTTAAGGGTCTATTTTTAGTTTGTAGTATCATGTACCAATGCCAGGCCTCTAGTTTATACCACAACCTTTTAAGTACAAACCCCTTAGTTTTCCATTAGAGTCCCGCTGTCTTGGTTTTTCTCTTGGACCATGCTCAGTGGAAGATCCAGGGTCTACTTCAAGCTTGGACTCTGCACCCGGGGGATTATAACATGGTCTTCACTAGTCAACAGAGACCACCTAAAAACTCAATTTCTGAAGGGTCTGTCAGAAAATGAAAAGGACAAAAATTACCTTTGTACTTTAGAGCTGCACCCAAAGCAAAGTGTTCAAGAGTCTCTACATATTTTGCTAAGGAGGCTGGAAGAGACCCTTAGAACCCCTTATGAAATATGCAATATTTCTTTCTGCTGTGTGGGTGGGAAGGGGACACATTGGTTGTCTTTCCTCTTCTCTGTTGACAGACCTGGCTCAGAATGCCTTTACCACAGGCGCTGTTCCTGCCAGTCTTACCTCACTGGATTAAAGGTTGGACAAAATGGGATTGATGACTGAAGAGCTCCGTGCTGTCCAGTTACATCTTGACTATTCAAGATGGCAGAGGCAAGGCCGTGGGGAAGATAACCCGCACGCTGTTCCCGTTGCCTTTGGGGGCCATGCAGACTGCCCCACCTCACCTTGCTTGAGTCTGATGAGTGGTAAACCTGCCCACGGATCACCCATCTGGGAAGACTTGACCTGGGGCTGTGAGACCGTGCCCACCCTCCACCACCTCCAAAGAAATCAATCCCTGGTCTGTGGAGGATGATGAAAATTCTAGTACAGGAAGACCAGGGTTGGAAGCTAGGCTCTGCTACATAGTAGCTGTGTGACCCTGAGCAAGTGACGTAACTTTTCTGAGTCTTGAGACTCATTAGTCAAGGGGGACAATAACACCTTGTCACAGCTGTGAGCATTAGGTGAGAAAACACGTACGGGCACCGTGTGCAGTGCTGGGAGAGACAGGGAGGCAGGCTTGGAATTAAAAAACAAATTAATATCTTTACTGAAGTATGATTTATACTTCTGAATTTGAAAGGAACCTTAGAACTGTTTAATCCAATTTAGAGCTGGGGAAAACTGAGACCCAGAGAGGTAAACTGATTTGCTCAAGGTCGCATGGCTCACACGGCAAGGATGGGATGAAGAACCAGGTCTTTGGGCTGTTGTTCTCCTGTTCTGGTGCCACCGCTTAGTGCTCAGCAAGCACATGGCCATCTTTAATTCATAAAGGAAGGGATGCAACAAGAACCCGAAGAGCAGACACTAACGGAGCCCTTACTGTGCTAAGGGCTTCACAGGCACTGTCACTGAATCCTCTGCTGTATCATGAGGAAGGTACTATTACTATCCACATTTTAAGATAAGGAAATGGAGGCTCAGAAAGCTGAGTGACTTGCTCAAAGTCACACAGCTACAAAGCGAGGGAGCTGGACTCAAATGAGTGGTACCAGAACCTGCGCTCCCAGTGCTGATACTCTACCACCAACCTCTAACCCTAAAGCACCGAGAAACTGGGGAGAATTAGAGCCCTGGCTTGCCTCTTACATAGGCTTGCTAGATTTAGTGAAACACAAACAACACCCCCAAAGCCCCATAAAACAACAAAGAAACAAAAACAGAACACTAGTTAAGTTGGAATTTTAATGAGTAGGTCCTATATATTACATGGGACATACTGATACTAAAATTATTCATTGTCTCTCTGAAATTCCACGTAAACTAGGTGTTTCTGTATTTTATTTGTCAACCTACTAACATGCTGTGTTACTTTAGGGAAGCTTCAAGACTGACCACAGCTGATCTCAGAGGCTCTGTGACAAAACTGTACTGGAGGAGGGAAGGCCTGCGCGAGTTCTCCAGTGACGGCTCTGAGCAAAGAGCAGCCCAGGAAATCCGTGCTGAGGCCTCAAGGGTGTAGGCCCTCTGCCTCCTAAAACCCCAGCAGCTACTCCTGACTCTGCAGGAACAAACGCTTCGCTCATGGCCTGCGCTCCATAGCTAGTGACATGGGCAGGAAACCACCCAGAATCCTTTTTTTAAATTGTAGTAAAATATATACAACATGAAATTTACCATTTTAACCATTTTTAAGTGTACAGTTCAGTGGCATTAAGTACATTCACCTTGTTGTGTAGCCATCACCAAACACCCATCTCCAGAACTTTTTCATCTTGCTGTGTAAGTTTTCAGAATCAAATGGAGTCACTTGTGTTAAAACCCCTGACAAACAGAGCCAGAGAAAGGCCACGAAGGGCCTTCTCATGCACAAATGCCCCATGACAAGAACTATCACAAAGGACTGTGCAAAGCCAGAACTTTGCACAGAGGCCATCACAACCTTAATTTAAAAAGTACTTCTGGGCCGGCCCGGTGGCGCACA
>NW_007731249.1:99503-108953 GCF_000696425.1 Galeopterus variegatus | reverse complement strand
CTCCCTGAATACGCACATAGTTTACTATGGCATGTGCATTCCCATTGCAATGCTCTCTTCCACAAGGAATATCATTTTCTTTTAGAAAACCTCTGTTTGTTATGTAGGTGACATTCCCAAACTGCAACTCTGTGCCCACCACAAACAGCAACTCCACATCTCCCCTCCTTCCAGTCCCTGGTAACAGCACTCGACTTTGTCTGTCTGAGTAAGTGGAATCATGCAGTACTTGTCCTCTGTGTCTGGCTTATTTCACTTAGCATAATGTCCTTACAGTTCATCCACATTTAGCATGTGTCAGAATTTCATTCCTTTTTAAAGGCTGAACGGAGTTCATATTATAATAACTGTTTTTCTCTGAGAAGAGGTCAGAAAACACCCTGGTATACTCAGTCTTCTGGGCTCTAATGGGAAAGGATGGAACCCTTTTCCAGCAGGGGCCGCCCAGGGCCATAGTACTGAGGGGTGCTCAGAGGCCAGGTGATTGAGGCAGCCCCTCACCCCATAGTCTAATTTAGGCACCCCATGGGCTGACCCAATTCTTGCTGGCTCTTGGGGACACACCTCTCTATGCCAAAGGCCCTATAAATAAGCCAGAGGCAGATATATAGGGCCTGCCAAGGAGGTTTTATTTTTGCTTTACCAGTGAAACTAAAACAGGGAGTGATCTATCCAGGGTGAGTGTCCAGGGCAGGAGAAAGAGTAAATTCCCATTTTGCCACATGCCTCAGATGGAACAAGCCTTCAGCGTCACTGGGTGGTGCAGGCAGAGTCCTGGACAGACCCATGGCCGCCAGATGCCCACTCTGCCCTCCAGGCCACAAGACTGCAGCATGTGGCTCCCCCAGTGAGCTAATGGTACCTACAGGGCAGCGGGGTACTGATCAAATGCATCACACAGCCCCTGGCATACAGTAGGTGCTCATGAGAGATAGCCATGGCGGTAACCTATTGGTGGTTCAGAAGACAAAGTCCTGATCGGATGGGCGTGCTGGGAAGTTTGTTAATGGGATTTGGGGAAAAGGATTCATAGAGATTAAAAAGACAACTGATTTTTCAAAAATCAAAAAAATGGAAAGTGAGGGTCAGACAAGCCCTTGCCTACAGGTGGTTTTGTCCGACCACAGACCCATGGACCATGTTCTGAGTCCCACCCAGGGGGACACTGGGGCCCTGGAACATGTAGGTGCCCTCAAGGGGGACACACCCCTCCTCCTAATCCTCCAGCTGCAAAAGGACTGACCCCACATCAATGTTTAGCTGCAGTAGAGCATTTCCTTTACCGATGACTCTGGATTTTTAAAACAAAGTGCATGTGTTTAACACAACTATAAACTGGCTCCCTCAGAAAGAGAAGCCCCTGGTCTGTAGCAGATGTCCAGATGAGCAGCTCATCCCAGTCTCAAAACCGCACGCAGGCGGTGATGGGCTAGGTCTGGGTTTTCACAGAAGAAAGAATTGAAGGGCAGAGGTTGGAAGGGGGTCAGAGAGAGAGGAGCCTGGGGAGGCTCTGACACTACTTGTCATTGTCACCCTACAGGCAGGACAGGCTGCTGGCCGTACAGTCCCTGTGGAAGGAAAGAACCTTGACTTGAGAAGCCACTGTACACCGAGATATGACAGGACGGGGGTGCGGGTAAGCTCCAGGCCCAGACCCAAACCCTCCTGCCCTGGAGTTTGCCCTTCCAATAAATTCCCCTTTGTTTTGGTGGGACAAGGTGGGCTTCTGCCTTTTGCAAGCAAACATTTCCCAAGGAAGACATGAATAGATGGATAAGAACAAGGAACCAAGGGTGGCTGAGGACCCCTGCCCCGGGCAAACAGTGAAGGGCGCACAAGATAGTCTCTTTCCTCTTCCTTACCCATGGCCACAACCCCACTCCTTTAACCCCCAGAATTTTTTTTGTCTGGTGGCCAGTAAGATCCCCAAATTCTAAGCCTAATCACCCGAGCTCATTAGGAGAGGCGAGAATCTGTAATATATATGCGCCGTCATTTTAAGAAGTCCCAAAGCAGCACAGATTAGTTAACAGCACGCCACATTTCCTGTTCGTGTGAACTCGTTTTGTTTTTTGTCAAATTAGATTTCTACTCACTGATCCTCCAATTTTTCTCTTCTTTGTTTAATTGAATAGAAATCAAAAGGAAAGCACAGGGGGCTCGTGGTGGTCCTCTCCCTCCAAGGCCAAGGGTCTGTTGACTTTAAGTCCTGGCTGCGCACTTCATACTCTTTGAAATTAGCAACGGTGACTATTCAGCGTCAGTGGCAGTGCGTATTAGATGGCCGTGGTCCTGGGGAGACCCTGTGGAGACTTGCCCACTCTGGCCCCATCCTTGGTGGGGACATGCTGGGCAGGGTCTGGGAGAGGAGGCTGTGTTGCAGCCCTCAGGGGGCAAGGGACACCGAGCCAAAGGCAAACATACTTCCCAGACATAGAGCAGCAATGTTTGCCCAAATTCCCCCAAAACTTGGGCCAAGTGTTTGTCCCAGCCTTTGATATCATGAGTCCTGGCACTGTCCCTCACTATTGTGAGGCCTTGGCCAAGCTACTCAACCTTCCTTGGTTCCATTCATCTGTAAAAGGAGGGAAATCATGGCCCCCACAGCATAAGATTGTTGGGAGATAAAATCAGATTGCGCGGGTAAGATGCGTGGCACGCAGGAGGTGCTTAAGGAATGGGAGCTCAAACCATGCTCCGGGCGCCGTCCTGCCTGCACGCTTAAGGAGGAAGGCTGCTTCCTGGGGCTCCGGATGCTCCGAGCGATGTTTATGCAACCAGAAAAGTCCACTTACTCAGTTTACAAAAAGCAACATGTTTACAAGACCACACAGCCTTAGATCCAAGGATGTAGAAGAGCGAAAGCCTGGAGAGAGGGACTTATTCTCAGAAGCTGCAGAGCAGGGACCAATTCCTAAACTGTTTTTGCTTCCAGCAAGTGGGCACAAGGCAAAGAGAGCTGTGGCCTGGACCGTGTGTAGGGATTGGCGAGGGGCTTCCAGAGGAAGTGGGGCCTGCAAATCGCCCCTGGCCACTGGGGTGCAGCCACGGCAACCCCTCCCTGCGCGCCCCAGGGCCAGCTCAGCCTCCGTGCCACACCCCATCCCCACTGGCCACTCCGTATCTCCCCATTCTTAAGCATACTTAAAATAAATGAGGTGTCCCAGCTAAAAGGGGGTGTCTATAACTCAAAAAGTGCTGATATGCCAACCAGCCATTTGCCCCGAAGTAGGTATTAGCTAGAGCAGCATTTCTTAGAATTACAAAAAGAACTATGAATAGACTGTTATGCTGTGTCTGCAGTCAGGGCCTTCCAATTAATGGCAGGAAGCCTATATTCCTGTCGGACAGCAGCCAGCGCCGCGTGTGTGTGTGTGTGTGTGTGTGTGTGTGTGTGTGTGTGCATTTGAGAGAGAGAGAGAATGAAGAATGGTGGGCAAGGGGAAAATGGATGAACGCATTTGACTGTACAGTAAAACGATGGACAGTGTGTTGACTTACAGAATTTGGGTCTCAGGTGGTCATCCAGGAATCCAGTTGATAGGAAGGGACAGGATTTTACAGTATAAGCCAACACAGCATTTCATCAGGCAACCCCTTTATCCAGAAAGAGAAGGTGACATCACTACAAAGGGACACAGGGACCCCCGATCTCAGCCTTGGCCCACCAAGTGTTTATTCAAGCTGGGAGGCAAGAGCCACAGGACTAGAAGACAGCACACTGGAGCTGCGTGGCACGGGGGCTCCACTGCAGCCAACTTAGAGTCCTGGGGCCAGGCCTGCAGCTCAGCCTTGCCCAGCAAGGGAGGCCAGGGAGAAGAGGCTGGGTTCACAGCTGTGCCCCATTCTGTACCCTCGACTCCTGATTCTCCAAATGAGAAATGCATTGGGGTTCCACACACCTGGAAAGTTAGAGAACCTTTCCTGATGGACGCTCACTTCCTGCGGCTTGTCATTCAAGCCTTCGGTCACTTCTGCCTTATTCCTCAAGAGCCCTGCTGGTCCTGTTTAATTTAGACATGGGTACTAATGAGGGTTGTGTCTACTACACTCTCGTTCACAGGATTGAAATTTTTCATTGAGGGGTTCCTGGGAGACCAGCCACGCTTACTCTTTCGAGCATCGCATCTGCACGCTTGTTGCAATCTCCAGGCCAGCCGGCTCAATGAAAGACCTGGGTGGCAGGCAGGAGATGCCAGCCAATGGCACTTCTAAAGTAGCAGTGATTTCTTACCTGTATGAGGGGGGGTGGGGACAAAAGCCAGCCAACACTCCTGAAAGGGATTGTGGGGGGCAGGGAGTGTTGTGAAAATATTCATTTTTTAAAAAATTAATTCTTCAGTAGTAACACATGGTCAGGCAGCGTGATGCAGAGAAAGAGCCCAGGCAGGTCACTTAACAGCTGGGGCAGGCTGGGCTGGCCACACGATCATTCTCAGCCTCCTAACTTAAGCAACAGGGATTAAAAAGAAATCCTGTCCTCACCTGGCAGTTGTGCCACTGAATGGGACGATGTGCACAAATAGCAGAGAAGCGGGAAGGCAAGCCATGAAAGAGCAGGGGTTCTGGAGTCCAACTCCCTGGGTTCAAATGCCAGTTCTGCCACTGGTCCTGTCCTCACCTGGCAGTTGTGCCACTGAATGGGACGATGTGCACAAATAGCAGAGAAGCAGGAAGGCAAGCCATGAAAGAGCAGGGGTTCTGGAGTCCAACTCCCTGGGTTCAAATGCCAGTTCTGCCACTGGTGGGCTGTGTGACCTCAAGCAAGTCACTAAACCTCTCTGTGCCACGGTTTTCTCAATCTGTCAAATGGAGGCGACAAGTGAACCTACTTCAAGGGGCTGTTCTAAGAACTCAGTGAGGGGATGGACGGCCCGTGCCTGGTAAAGTGCCTTTCACTTAGGAAGTGCTAAATACAGACCGGCTCTGAGCAGTAGGAATGCTGCTGAACACAAGGAACGCCGGCACACAGGACGGGCTCCATGATCAACTCTGGATTCTGAATCTGGGCTATTCTCCTTTACTGAGGCTTGTTATTCTGGCGCCTGTGACCATCCTCAGAGATTGGCTGAAAAAAGGCATAGAAGCTCAGAGCCACGAATTTCAGGAAGAGATGCCGTGAAGACCCACTGAAGAAAGCGCTGGTTGTAATCCTGCTCCCTCTTAAATAGAGAGTTCCTGCGTGAGCTTTCCCATCTTCCTGAAAATCTGAAAGTCCCTGTGGTCTGCAGAATCATGGCCCCATCAAAGATGTCCACATCCTAATCCCCAGAAACTATGAATGTTATGTTACATGGCAAGGGGGATCAAGGTAGCAGACGGAATTAAGGTCACTAATCATCTGACCTCAGAATAAGATGAGCCTGGATTATCCAGGTGGGCCCTGCAATCACACGTGCCCTTCAAATGTGAAGAGCAAGGCAGGGGATACACAAGAAGGACTCGACTGGCTGCTGCTGGAAGGATGGAAGGGACTGTGAGCCAAGGGATGCAGGTGGCCCCTGGAAGCTAAAAACCCCCTTGATTTTAGCCAAGTGAGATCCATGTCAGATGTCTGACCTCCAGAACTGGAAGATATAACTTTGTGTTATTTTAAGTCACTAAGTTTCTGATCATTTGTTACAGCAGCCACAGGAAACTAAAATAGTCCCAGATGTTTCCTTCACCTTGGGAGGTAACTTCTGGGCCTGTGAACCCCTAAAGGGCTTGATGGCATCCACAGATCACCTCGCCTGCCCCCAGTCACGTTTGGGTCGGTCATGTATGCACTTATTTATCCTTCCCATGTTCAGCAAATACTTTCTGAGAACTTTCCATGTGTCAGTCCCAGCACTAGGTACTGGGGACACAGCAGTACAGAGGACAGACTGGCCCCTGCCCTCATGGGGTTCAGAGCCAACAGTGGGTATGGACTGTCAACAGATATTTGCAGAGGATGACAACAGGGACACTTCCGAGTGTTTACTGTGTGCATGGCCCTGTGCAGGCCCTTCACCTATATTAACTTGTTTACTCCTCACAAGCATTCGCATGGGAGGTACTGTTATCCTCCCCATTTTACAGATGGGAAACTGAGGCACAGAGTGTTTCAGTGATGTGCCAAGGTCACACAGCTGCGTGGGGCGGACCCAGATTTGGAACCCAGGCAGGATTTTTGTCACTGTACTATGCTGCATCTAAAACTACAAGGGATGGGGACAGTCCCAGAGAAGACGGAGGGTCTGCCGGTGGCCTCTGAGGCTTCTCTCTGGCCTAGTGGATGGCAAGTCCTATTTAAAGCAAGTGTCTGTGACACTGGCTTTGGCAGCTGATTTCGAGAAGGTGTGTGTGAAAGTAAATGTTAAATGTGGTCATAGAGCCCTTGGTGCTCCCCCTGACACCCCGTGCAAAACGAGCACCACCAGGTCCATCCGAGCCTGGGGCTGGGGCCATTCCTTCCTCTGGGCTTGCAGAGCTCCCCCCACCCCGCCCCCAACACCCGCACAGAGTCGGAGCCGGAGCGGAGCGGAGCCTGCTAATAGTCACAGGCCTTTATTGACTGTTCATTCTCTGCGAGCACAAGGCTGTGCATTTCAACGCTCATCCGATATTGCTCTACAGTGGGTAGCTCATGGAGAATTCACAGGGGGACGCTCACTCCCAGGGCAACAGGCATGCACACGTGAGCCCACTTACTCCAGCAACAGCCTGCCATCCCAGAACCCATTTCTCTCCAAGCAACATTCCCCAGGGTGGGAAGGGGTGTGTGGGGGGGTGCGATATTGCTCTACAGTGGGTAGCTCATGGAGAATTCACAGGGGGACGCTCACTCCCAGGGCGACAGGCATGCACACGTGAGCCCACTTACTCCAGCAACAGCCTGCCATACCAGAACCCATTCCTCTCCAAGCAACATTCCCCAGGGTGGGAAGGGGTGTGTGGGGGGGTGGGGGGTGAGCCACAGGAGCCGGGGCAGGGAGGAGCTGGTATCTGCGGAGGTGTCCCTTGGCAGCCAAGCGAGCCCAGGCCTGGAATCACTCCCAGCTGAACCTCACTAGCCGGGCGACCTGCAACACCCTCCTTAACCTCTCGGTGCCTGAGTCTCCACATCTATAAAGTGAGAAATAATAAGAGTACCTGCCCACTGGGGTTGTTGGGAAGGTTAAGTGAGACAATATAAAGTGTTTCACTCAGCGGCTGGCACCTAGTAACCACGTGGTTATGCCACACAGAGTCTTATTTCATCCCTTACAGTGGCTCTGAGAGAAGCCACTCTTCTTGTCTCCCTTGTGCGGATGAGGAAGCGGAGGCTCTCAGAGAGGGACTCCTGGCAAGTGAAGGGTCTGCCTCGAGGTCAGACACCCCAAGCTCGCCTCTGGTCTGGATTTGAACATCAGGGCTCGAGTTCCAGCCCATGGTCTTTGAAACTGAGTATTTTACGAAGGAGGTACTGATATCATCCCCATTTTACAGATGAGGAAACTGAGACACAGAGAGTTCGAGGGACCTGCCCAAAGACACAGAGCAGGGCGATGCACCCAGATGTGGAATCCAGGTAGTCCTTTAATCCCTATGCTATACAGATCGTACACTGTGGCCTTCTTCACCACCGCAGAGCTCAGTGTGAAGAGGAGCCTCCTGACGCTGTGCCAGGGTCAATGTCATGCCCTGCTGAGCCTGGCTGAGCTCAACATCATCACTGTCATCATCATCATCATCATCAAAGCAAACCCTGATTCCTCACATTTATCAAGCATGTTTTTTATTTTAAAGCCCTTTCCCATCTGCTGTGGGTCAAATGTATCCCCCAAAAGTTCATGTACTGGAAACAATCCCCATCATAACAGTGTTAAGAGGCTAGGAAATCCGACTATAGTATTTGAAAGGTGGGGCCTTTGAGAGGTGATTGGATCATGAGGCCTGTGCCCTCGTGAATGGATTGATCCATTCATGGAGTAATGGGCTGTCATGAGTGTGCACTGGTGGCTCTACAAGGGGAGCGTATGAGAGAGCTCTAGTTCATTCTTGTTAGTCTTCCAGGTGATACCCTGCAACACCACAGGACCCTATGGAGAGTTCCCACCAAGCAGAAGGCCCTCACCAGATGCACCCCATGGACCATGGACTTCCCAGGGTCCAAAACTGTAAGAAATAAATTTTATTTCTTTATAAATTACCCAGTTTCAAGTATTCTGTTATCAGCAACAGAAATCAGACCAATACACCATCCATCAGCCCCCCCGACCTTCACCCCACCCCTGGCAGGTGGCTACTAAGGCGGGGGAAAGTAGCCCCATGGGCAGATGGTGAACCTGCAGGCCCCACGGCCATCCAGTAGCAGGGAGGCTTTGCATCAGCTTCACAACCTCCCAGGCTGGGGACTTTCTCCCTGTGCCTCAGTCTACTACATCCTTTGGCATTTGTGGGAGAGGAAGCAGGAAGGCCCCTCACCCCCAAAAGGGGAAGGTGTGCTTCAGTAACAGGGACTTGGGTGAGTTTATTTACAGGGATGTGGCTCCCCTCGGTGGGTTTCTCCCAGTGTCCCTTCTTCATATGCTTTGGCCTTTAAAATATAAACACCCATGTGCATGTGCAACTCACCGTATTGGACGTGAAATTATCAAATTGAAATGTTCCAAGCTATGGCTAGGTGGGAGGCCGGGGGTAACTGTGCTACCCATGAAGCATCTTTATAGTACATGACAGGTGGGGTGGGGTGGGGCTTCCAATTTGGAAGCAGCTCTTTCTTTCCACTCCCCTGAAAAACACAGTGTCCTGACCCTAAGGAGGACCTTAAGGAGGACCCAGAAGGAACATAAAGAGCCTGCTAAGGGCGGGCTGGGAAAATGCAACCAACATGCCTCACTCCCCAACCTTGCCCGCTGCTCCAACTGGGTTCTTTGGGCAGCCTCTCCTCATCCCCAGGAGCTGGTGTGGAAGGGCAAACCCATTAGCAATCCCTGCAAGGAGAAGGCTTCAATGCAACATTATGGGGTATTAGGATGAAAGGCCGCAGATCAGGAATCAAACCTCCCAGTGCCGACCGGACCTCAGGAATCAGCCACATGGGACTGAAATAAAAGCGATCCGAGGGAAGGCATGGCATCCTTCACCTGCAGGGCTTCTTAGGGTGGAGGTCCAGAGCCAGGGATCAGCACCTGCCACACACCCTTCATCTGCCATCAGAGACCCTTGAAGAGGAAGCGGTACAGAGTGTGGGTTCAGATTGCTTATCTTCATACACAGCTGAGTCTAAAAGTTCCTTCACATTTGGCTACTTACACCTGAAACTGGTGGTTGCTACCTGAGTTTTTTTTTTTTTTTTTTAAAGATGACCGGTAAGTGGATCTCAACCCTTGGCTTGGTGTTGTCAGCACCACGCTCAGCCAGTGAGCAAACCGGCCATCCCTATATAGGATCCGAACCCGTGGCCTTGGTGTTATCAGCACCGCACTCTACCGAGTGAGCCAC
>NW_007731249.1:95869-98503 GCF_000696425.1 Galeopterus variegatus | reverse complement strand
GAACCCGTGGCCTTGGTGTTAGCAGCACCGCACTCTCCCAAGTGAGCCACGGGCCGGCCCTAAATATTTTATTTTTAAATTACTTTATTTTATTTTATTTTATTTTATTTTATTTTATTTATTTATTTATTTTTTATAGAAGATGACCGGTAAGGGGATCTCAACCCTTGGCTTGGTGTTGTCAGCACCACGCTCAGCCAGTGAGCAAACCGGCCATCCCTATATAGGATCCGAACCCGTGGCCTTGGTGTTATCAGCACCGCACTCTACCGAGTGAGCCACTGGCCGGCCTGCTACCTGAGTTTTGAAGGTACGACTTTGAAGCTCAGAGTGGGCAAAGCCAGGTAAATAGCCCCGGTTACCGGATACTGCCTTAACTTGGCTGACTCATCGGGGAGGGCTCCGTCTCACAACTGTCTCACGCTGCTTAAAGAGTATGAGAAAGTCCAGCCATGTCAACTCGCCCAGCAGAATAAATGCAGTTCAGCCAACTTCTCCAATACCTGCTGGAGTTCTGAGGAGGGCCTGTGTTTGAGGAGGCAGAGCTCCCAGAACGGTGGCCAGGCCGCTTTACAAGGCATTATTTGTCCTCTGCAGTTACCAGCAGATCCTCTACCAGAACACTCTACGGTGTGCTGTCCATTCTCCCCGTGTCCTCGCAGTGAGCTGTACGAATTGGGCTGGAGTTGTTTAATGAGTGCATTTTCTTATTTATCTCGGGGGTCCTGGCAGGGGAGGTGGGAAGGGGGATGGGGTTTGCTTGCACAGAACAATAAAAGACTGTCCCCTAAAATAACGATCCCCCTGCCTCCAGCCAAATAAGGCAGGACTTTAAGTTGCCAGGGTTAGGGCTGACGAGAACCACCCAGCCCAGCTGGCATCACCCCATAAATTGGGAGATACGGCCTCCATTCATTCAGCCAGGAGAAAAGGGCATTTATGCTGGTGAGGAGAGAGGGGTGGTTTAAAGAATGATGACGGAGGCGCTTTAAGAATTTCCATTCACTGTCAGAGGGGCGGTGGGGGGAGTGGGGCTCCTGCTGGCCAGGATTCCTCTTGGCTGGTAGTTCTGAGGGTTAACAGCTGAGCCGTGTAGATGTGTCCAGCTTTACACCTAACACTTTCCACAGAGTTCAGTGGCTGGGAGAAGGTGGCTGCTTGGACTTTGGAGCCAAACAGACTTCGATTTTGACCTCGGCCCCGCTACCTTTTAGCTGTGTGACCTTGGACATGTTACTTAACCTCTCTGGGTTCTAGTTTCCCCATCTGTAGAGAGGGCATAGTGGGAAGAGTGGGGCTGCTGTGAGGAGCTTTATGTCTGGCACACAGTAAACGCACATCAAAATTCATCCTCTGTCCCTTTTGCCTGTTCCCTTGCCATGGAAAATGAGGAGTCAAATGGGGTTCTCCAGGCAGACACCAAATCCTAGTTTTACCTCTCAGCTGGTGGTGGACCCTTGGGGATGTTGTGCTTCTCCGTGCCTCAGTTTCCCCAGGAGTAAAATGGGAATAATAATAACAGTACCTACCTCACAGAAACCAAATGACACAATGTGTGTAAAATGCTCATGCAGTGCCTTATACATAGCGAACACTTGATAAACGTGAGTTCTCAGTGTGACTTTTCCATCTTAACAAGTCACTCCTGACCCTACCCCAACCCGACCTTAATGTGCTCTCACCCAATCAACACATTTCCAGAGAGGCTCAGCTTTTCCTGAGAAGATTCCTTTCCTACCCATGTCTGGTACCTACCACACTGTCCTTCTGCTAAAGCTATTTCTTTGTGGTTAGAGAAAGCACTGGGTGGACCAGGCTGAAGCTTCAAAGCAGCTTCTTCTGTCTTGGTGGCCTCTCATGTTTCCTTGTTGGAATGAGACAGTGCATGCTTGTAAGATACTGAGCCCGCTAGAACCAAGTGATGCAGGACGCATCCCGGTCCTGGGCTTTAGTTATTTCCTTTCAAAGTTTTGTTGTTCTTGTTTTTTTAAAAATCCCCAAAGCATCCCTTGTCTTCAGAGTCTGGCCGTCAGCCTCTACTTCACTCTCCAAGGTCCTTTTTAATTTGCCCTTGTAAGCACTGCTTGAAAAATGTCACTGCACATGGCTCAGAAGAGAATAAACCTCTCACTTCCCACCCCTACCACCCCCAATTGGATTCAATTATAAATTGGCTCACGTTGTCTTTTGTTCCTCCCCAAGATTAACTGGGAAATCCACATTAAGGGCATTAAAAAAAAAATGAGCCTGGCTGTTTATTCCCAATGGAAGGAAAGGGGGAATTATTTCTAATGCTATTTTCTACCAACTCCTTGTGACATCCCTGCCAGAGGCTTCAGGATAAATGTGCCAGAGAACAGATCAAAACTGCAACGTAACTTTGCAACTTCAACTTTCTTTTCTATTTTTCTTTCCTAAGTATTTGTTATTTATTTGGATATATGACCTATTCAAAGGGTGTCTGGGTGGAGCAAGAAAGTGCTGGGACCTCCTAGGAAAAGGAGCTCATCCATAAACTAGTGGAAAAATCAAATCCATCTGGGAACTTCGGGCAATGTTTTATTTATTTATTTATTTTTTATTTTTTTTGTCTTTTGTCTTTTTTTTCCGTGTCCGGCAACGGATCGCAACCCT
>NW_007731249.1:92790-94958 GCF_000696425.1 Galeopterus variegatus | reverse complement strand
GGGAGCGCCACCGCGCTTCCCAAGCGGCGCACTATCCAGTGCGCCACTGGGCCGGCCCTCGGGCAATGTTTTAAAAGGGACATTTTAAAAAGCACTTGTGGGGCACCTCAGGGAATGTGTTCAGTGGACGAGCCTATCTTGGCATGAATATGGTTTTAGTGAACATGATATAACACGGCTGCTCTAGGAAATAAGTGAGAATATGCTTCCCCATCACCCCCGCCCAAGCATTTGATAACTGCAACAGGATGTTAGAATGTAGTGACAGGCTACATTAGATGGCACATTCCAAAGGAGGTACTGGCTGTGTACAGACTTATAAAAGAGGTGCTAACCGCTGGGTTATCCAGCTCTTCACCTGTACCCACGATCCCATTCAATTTTGCCCTCATCAAGTACAAAAGGGTTGGGTTTTAGGAGATGGAAAAAAAGATTTTAGAGAAGTTTGCTGGAGAGAGCGGTTTAATAGCTGTAAGTCCCACCTGCCCATACACCCAAGTATTGGGGAATTTCCTCCTTCATCTTAAATTGAGAGAGAGGGGGTTTCAAATCACTGTGCCCCTCCAGTCTGAGGGGCCATGTTTACTCACTGTTGGACTTACTCGCTACTTTGCCAACCAAGGGAAGAGTGGCCTCCCCTCTCCCTCTGCCAGGGAGAGCATGAATGTGGCTTCCTGGGGGCCAGATGGGGCCTTGCTCAAGGGAGGGCTGGCAGGGGTCATCCTTGGGCCTGTCCAAGAGGGGTCACCTGGAGGGCTAACTGTGGGGTGGATTCCCAGTCCTAGGTCCTGCAGAAGGAACTGAGGAGTCTCCAGAAAGCCCATGAAAGTGCCACAGAAGGAAAATCCCACTGGAAACATCTGCCTGGTCTGGAGAGAGTCAACATCAACTCAAGCCCATGCCAGTGGTGAAAGAATTTTCTGGCATCTTTTCCTTTCCTCCCGCCACCCTCCTCACCCTGCCGTCCAGTGGAGCCAAAAGCCATCAGTGGGAGGAGAGATAAAAGCTGAAGGCAGAGAAAGAAAGAGGAAACAGCCCCAGCCACTCCCCAGCTGCAGCAGCTGGCCGCCTGAGAGGGTAAGAGGGCTTGACTTCACATGACAAAGTTTAACAAGTTTAACAGCAGCTTTAGTGAGATATGATTCGTACGCCCTACCATTCACCCACGTAAAGTGTACCATTCAATCGTTTTCAGTTTTCATTACTTCCCAAAGAAACCCTGTACCTGTCACCGCCCCCTGCCCCGCTCTTCTCACCCTCTGTCCCAGTCCCCCCAGCCTTAAACAACCACTAATCTACTTTCTGTGTACGGATTTGCCTATTCTGGACTTTCATAGAAGTGGAGTCATACATATGTGGTCCTCTGTCACTGGCTTCTAAATAAAAGAGCAGCAAGTGTTGGCTGGACTCTGCAACATCCTAGTCTTGGGTTATTCGGCAGGTCACAAAACAAGATGTCCCCAGTCAAGTCTTCCTGTGAGTGCTCACTCGAGCTCCCCAGCTCTGCCCAGTGCTGGCAGAGAAACCAACCTCCCGCGTTCCCTGCCTGTCCCTCCAACAGCTGCGGGCCTCTGTGAAGGCTGCATCTGCCTCATTCACGCTCCTCTCCCCAAAGCCACCTGGCACATGGCTGGCACGCATCAGAGCCTCAATAAACACTTGCTGGCTGATAATGGGAGGTGGGAGAGAAGGCCCTGTAGCTCACGGTGGGTGTGAGGGTGAGTCTGAGGCAGAAGGGCTAGTGGCCTCCTGCATGAGGGCCAGGAGGCAGCGCCAGATGGCACCTTGCCCTTGGACCCAGCACCGCTGGCCACCACTCCCCATCCCACGACCTTCCTCTTTCCCTGCATTTATCACTCTGTCATTTTCTCCCTTTAAGAAGGAGACACCATGAAGCTACTCACGTGCAAATGACACAATCTTTTCAGCTGATGCACATGAGTGAATGTGATACAGGATCATCCTAGCAGAGCCTCTGGGGATGGGGGAAGGCAATCCTTACAAAGCAGGAGCGAGAGTGGACCCATCTGAGAAATCACAGATGGCGTTTCACAGGGACCCCTCTAAATGGCTGAGACAGTGGTTTTCTAGGGAGAGTTCTTGCTGAAGGAGAGCCCAGCCTGGACTATATGTGACCCCACAGGTGGTGAGGACAGCACGGGGGGGGG
>NW_007731249.1:90275-92364 GCF_000696425.1 Galeopterus variegatus | reverse complement strand
GGGGGGGGACACACAGGGAAGACGCAGCCTTGGGGGACAGAGTAGCAACACCCCCTGAGCACCTTCTAGGCCTCTCCAGCCACTGTGCTGGCATGCCTCCCATACGAGTGGACTTCAAAATGTTCATGGAAAGGTTCATATTATCTTAATTCCATTTTTCTATGAACTTTTTGAAGTACTCTTGTAGACCCTTGGTTCTTCCTCACAAGGATCCCACTGGAGAGGACATCCCCACTTTACAAAAGAAGTATCTGGGGCCAGGGAGCTGGTCCAATGCCACACAGCTAGGGAGGGACACCAGTGGGCCCCAATGCGCCTGCGGGGACAGCTGGCGTGTTCGACATCCATCCTCTGGGCTCACCCCCACAGCCACCAGCCCCTGTGAAGTCGGCATGACCTTCATCAGCAACATTTCTCAGGAGTCAGGTCCGTGAAATGGAGTTACCTGACCAAGGTCACTGTCAGTCAGTGGGAATTCCAGCCCAAGTCGGCCTAACTGTAAAGCCCAGGGACTGACCCACCCCTACCACCTGGCTGACTCTGATTAGTGGGAGAGGCTGTGCTCAGATGCCTTCCTTACCAGTGTGCAGACATGAAATGGCCCAGGAGTCCCCATGGGAGACAAGGTGACAGTGCATGAAATGGAATAAGGATGTCGTTGTGTAGACATGTGTGTTTGTGTGTGCATGCACGTGTGTGTCTATAACTGTGTCTGTGTAGTTTATGTGCCTATGTAAACATGTACGTTTGTAAGTATGAGTGTCTACATGTATTTGTATCTGTGTGTGTATACGTGTATGTCTCTGTATACATGCACGTTTGTGCATATAGGTACGTATTTGTGAGTGTGAGTGTGTGTGTAAGTGTGGATCCATCTGCATGCATGTGTGTATGTGTCTATGTGTGCTTGTGTGTTGGTGGGTGTAGGAGTATATATGCGTGTATCTGTGTGTGTTTGTGTGTATTTGTGTGTGGGTGTGTAAATAATCCCATGCATGTCAGTGGAGACTTAGGAGATTGGGTCCTTTCTACACTGGAAGTTATTCATTTTTTTCAGTTAGTAGAAAACAAAAGGAATCTTTTCTAAAAGTTCTGCTTTGGGGCCCCAGAATGTAAACTTTATGAGATTGGGTTTGTAGTCTCCAAGGGAAGAATGTTCCTTTTAAAGATGTAGGCTGAGAAAACTTAGAATTCACTGTTGATTTTCAGATTTTTTTGACAACTCCACAGTGAGAAATAAAGTATATGACTCCATATATGTATTTCTTAATACTTACCCTTACCATGCATAATATGCTCCGATATTTTTTATTCTTTTCTATTTTTTTTTTTAAATGTTAGCTATGAGTCACTAAACTGATGTCACAGCCCACTACCAGGACATAACCTGCAGTTTGAAAAACACTAGATAGGATGACCCCTGTCCCAACTCTATGTGAACAAATGAACACTGGACATTTTCTTTATGCCAACTACTTTTCTAGGTTTTTGGGAAACAGGTTTCCGGATCTCTTGGCATTCTAAAGGAGAAAATGACATGCAAACCCAAAAGAGCTTAAATAAGGTAATTTCAGGAGGTGACAAGGTCTAGGAAGGTAGTTCAGTGGGCTGGTCAGGATAGACTTCTCTGAGGAGGTGACATCTGCATTGAGACCAGAATGATGACCAGGACCTGGCCCGGCAAGGGGCGGGAGGAGGATCATCCTGTACCTGCCTCCAGCCTCCATCGCCACAGCGTGGAAACAGAGCTTGGTTCAGACCCTGCAGTGAATCTGCCTCCTGCCATCTTTCCTCTCCTCTCCTCTCCCCTTTCACAGCTACGTTTCACCCCAAGTCTGCCACATTAAAATTTGGCAGCTCTGTGGTGACACATATTCATCTTTTCCCCATGGAACATCCAAAAATAACATTTGGTCTGATTAATTTTGTTATTGAGACAAACTCCCTAAGACACAGCCGATCTTCTGGAGGGTGATCGGGAAGGGGCAGAGAGCCGTGCAATGACAAGCCCATGTCAAAGACACAAAAGCAATGAAAAGGGACCTCATCCCCCCGAGTCACCCCATGGGTGGGTGCTGCTTCTCCAGAG
>NW_007731249.1:88622-90134 GCF_000696425.1 Galeopterus variegatus | reverse complement strand
CGCCACAGCGTGGAAACAGAGCTTGGTTCAGACCCTGCAGTGAATCTGCCTCCTGCCATCTCTCCTCTCCTCTCCTCTCCCCTTTCACAGCTACGTTTCACCCCAAGTTTGCCACATTAAAATTTGGCAGCTCTGTGGTGACACATATTCATCTTTTCCCCATGGAACATCCAAAAATAACATTTGGTCTGATTAATTTTGCTATTGAGACAAACTCCCTAAGACACAGCCGATCTTCTGGAGGGTGATCGGGAAGGGGCAGAGAGCCGTGCGATGACAAGCCCATGTCAAAGACACAAAGGCAATGAAAAGGGACCTCATCCCCCCGAGTCACCCCATGGGTGGGTGCTGCTTCTCCAGAGTCGTAAAGTGCATGTTTCCTGGTGTCTGCGTGGCCGGCTCCCTCAGCACCGTGGGGTCCGCAGCTGCGGCCCCTCTGTCCCTGACTCGCTGCGTATGTCACATGTTTATTTGCTCATTGTCTGGCTCCCCATCTAGAGTGTTAGCTCCATAATGGCAGGGATTTTTGTTTTATTTCCTGTCTAATGCACAGTTGGTGCTCAATAGACAGCTCTGGGCCAATGAATAACAACTCCCATGTACTGAGCACCCAGCATGGGCCGAGCCCTTCACATATGCGGTCCCCAGTCCTCCCAGGAGCCCTAACAGGAAGGCGGTTGTGATCATTCCCGTTTTATAGATGCAAGACAGAGAGGTGAAGTCGATGCAGTGACAACTGATGGATTTGGAGCTGAAGCCTGGGTCCCACCAGGCTGTGATGCTCCCTCTCACAAAACAGTGACACTGTATACATTGGGTAACCCAGACCGAGGTCCCCCACAAGGAGATGTTGGCACAGGGCACTTCCCATTGTTTTGCCTGTAGAGGTGGGCATTGTCAATCACAGAGATGCTTCTCTGCCAAACATTAACTCGACCCCTTCTCTTCATGGTGTAGTGTTATTTGTAAGACGTTTCCAGGCTTCGTGTTTTCCAATATACTGAGGCACACAGAACATAAACAGGCAGAAACTCATGCCACCCTCCACTGGGTCCCCTGAGGCTGAAGCTGGGTGTGCACCTCCAGAGGAGTACCTAGGGACTGAGGTGGCCCAGTGACATGGGACATGACAACCTTCCCATTTCCCTCTGTACCTCAGGGACAAACGGTCAATGTCAAATTAACCTGGCATCTGAGACCTCTGAAGCCGGGATCCTGGGACACCAACAGAGTGATTTTGCTTAGGGACAGCAGCTGCTTCAAATTTGAACAGAGAACAGATTCACAAGGTTTTTCTGCCCTGGAAAGAGACCAAGAGACAAGGGCCACAGCCTTCACCTTCAGACTCTTCCATGCTAAAGCCTTCAGCTTAGAGGCAGAGAAAGAAAGGCCCCAGCCCCCTCCCTGACCAACAGCAATTGCCAGAATGCCTGGGCAGAACCCAAGTGCCAAAGGTGAGGGTGGGAGAGCCCAGCACAAAGGCTTCCCCTCTGCAGGGGATGACACCCCGTC
>NW_007731249.1:85734-88096 GCF_000696425.1 Galeopterus variegatus | reverse complement strand
CAGAGTACATAAAAATGAGGCTCTCATCTTTTTCTCAAACTGCAAACTTCTTACAGCCTGTACCAAACGGGTGGACACTGCCTCACAAGTTCACCTCTGCATCTTCAGTTCAACCAACATTTGAGGCCCCCCCTTGGTACCGGCTGTCACCAGGCCTTGGACATGTGTCCCACTCAACAAACAGGATCTGCTGTGAGGCCCTGAGGATCCACTGTAACATCGCAGCAATAACTAACAGCCATCGAGCCAGGCACCGCTGTAAATGCCTTTCACGTGCTAACTCCTTAAGCCTCCGTGCCAGGCCTGGACAGTTGGCAAGTGGTTTTTAAGCAGACACCTGAAAGCAGCGAGGGGGCTCCATCTCCATCTCCATCTCCCCAGGGAGATACCTGGGAGAAGGTGTTCTGGGCAGAGGGGACAACAAGTCAGGTGTGTGCCTGGCGTGTGCCAGGACCCCCACGGTGAGCCTGGAATGGGGTATGCTGTGCCAGGCCTCACAGGCTCTGGGCCCCCACTCTGAGCGGGGAGCCCTGGGAGGTGAGTGCTGGAGACACGATCCCACCTACACTCTAGAACAGCTCTGGGCGCAGCAGCAGAATGTTCTTTGGTGGGAGGGGGTGGCGAACCCACGTGAGACTGGAGGAGAGACACAGCGGCGGGGGTGGGGAGGGGCAGGCCAAGCTTGATCTATTTGGAAGGTAGAGCCCAGAGGATTTGCTTGTGGCCACACACGGGCCCAGAGAAGGAGGGTATGGAAGAGGACTCTGGGGATTTGCCCGAGCAGCTGGAAAGTTGGAGTTGCATTCGCCGAGGCGGGAGATGTGGGCTGAGCAGCTTTCCTCAGTTTCAGACACGGTAGACTAGCAATGCCAAAGGAAGATGTCCAGCAGGCAGATGGGGAGACAGCGTGGCTGCGGAGGCTGCAGGCATGCCGGGGGCGGGAACCATGACTGACTCAACACGTGCGCCGCTGGGGCCTGCTGTGGGCTGGCACTGTCCTGGGTGTGGGAGCAAAGCAGACTGAGGTCCTGGCCCTGGTGAGTTTGCATGAACCAGCATTTCTTGTTATTTGGCCCAGAGGGTGTGGGATGGGGCTGAGGGGCCAGGAGGTCAGTCCCCTCCAGGCTGCCTTGGAGCCAGCTGAGAATGCACGAGGAGGTTGGGGCTCTGAGTCTACCGAGGACACCAGGCTTGCATTCGATCTGCACAGCGTCCAATCTGCTGGAATCCATGATCGACTGCTTGCTGTCCGCCCTTGAGAAATGTCGCAACTGCACTGTCTGAGCCAAAGTCAGTTAAGATGAATAGCAGGGGTCGAGTTAATGTTTCCAACTTGCTTTAAGACACTGCTGGGGGCAGGGCGGAATCTCGGAAGGAGCCAACAGAAGAGGGGAGGGAGAGATGATCCGCCCCAGTGGGCTGGGGAGCCCTGGAGCTTCCTAAGGAACCCTGAGGAGTCACTTGGTCCCATTCTCCGATATTCCATAGATCTGCATCTTTGTGTCAAAGTTCAGAGCATGAGCTCAGGGCCAACCTTGCCAGCTGGGTGACCTTGGACAAATGACTTAATACCATCCCATGCCTCAGTTTCCACATCTACAAATTAGGCTACTGTGAAATCTCACAGAATTGTTGAGAGGGTTAAGTGAACCAGCACAGAGCATGACTTAGACACAGACAGAGGAAGTACCATCAACAGTTAGCTATTACCATACGCGGGCATTAGAGATGTCTGACATTCACAATGGACAACTTGGTAAGTTGGCAGGGTGAACTAAACACTACCATGAGTTACCCAAGGTAGAGATGCTCTCTCCAAGGGTTTTTGAAAATGAAAATAGAGCAGTTTCTCAGCCTGCTTGTCCAATGAATAAAAAATGGGCTTCTAGAACCTAAGGTGTGAAGGTTAATTCTATGTGTCAACTTGATTAGATTAAGGAATTAGATGAAGAAACCTAGTAAAACTATCTTTTTAGGTGTGTCCATGAGGGTGTTTCCAGAAGAGAACCTGAGTGGACTGGGTGGGAAAGATCCACCCTCAATATGGGTGGGAACCATCCAATCTGGTGGGAGCCCAGAGGAAAAAAACCAGAAAAAAGGTGAATCTCTTTCTATCTGCTGGAGCTGGGATACACTCTTCTCTCCTGTCCATGGACATCAGCGATCGAGGCTCTTCAGCTTTGGGTTCCAGGACTTACACCAAGGACACCATCAGCTTCCCTGGTTTTGAGGCCTTTAGACTTGGACTGAGCCAGACTACTGGCATCTGGTTTGCAGATGGCCTATTGTGAGACTTCTCTTCACAGTCATGTGAGTTAATTCCCCCAATAAATCCCCTCTCATGTATTTATAACATATCCTA
>NW_007731249.1:83542-84817 GCF_000696425.1 Galeopterus variegatus | reverse complement strand
GTGGCCCAGGTCCTGGCTTCCCATCTAATTCACGACTGACTCCATCCCCTGTGTCCTGCATTCTGAAGTCTCACCTGGAGGGACATGCTGTTCTGCTCAATACCAAGTATTCCTGAATGCTGTGTCTTTAGCCTCTGCTTGACTCCTGCAGGGACAGACAGCTCTGCAGGCCTTGGCCACCCCCCACTGTGTCAGCGTTAATCACCACTGGGCCTCTCTTACACTTCGAGGACAGCCACCCCACACAGTGTGCCCGACGGGTGTGCTTCATGCTTGCGCCCCTGGTCTAGGGCTCACAGTAAGCAGGGACCTTCTGATTCTAACCTCGATGATTTATTTTGCCTGGTCTGCAATAATGTTGGGGATGAAAGATGTCTTAATATAGAAATAGATTTCAGATACATCAAAAGGATCGATTCCTTCACTTCGATGGAGAGAACTGAGTAGATAAAAGCAGAGACCTGTCGGGCAGAAAGACCTGGGTTTGGCTACAGCTCAGCCACTCAGTGGCAGGTTAACCTTGGACCAGTGACTCAGGTCCTCTGAGCCTCAGCTTCTCCATCTGTGTCGGAGATGAGACTATGTGCGTAACGTGTCATGGGACTGGACTATGACAGGCATTTCCTGTTGTTGTGTTGTCACTGTTGTTATTGCCTGTCCAGCTCCTGTGACTTCTTCTTTTTGAATCTTCTCGCAGCTTACATCATAACCCTTTCACTAGGCCACTTTCCCTAAAAGCTGCTGTAAGCGGGGAAAGCTTCACTTGTCTGGGATATCGGGTGATATTCTAATAATACCTGGCACAGAGTGGGTGCAGAATAAAGATTTTTGAAATGGCAACCAATAATATAGTCAACAATAATACCAGTGTACTACCAGGTGCCAGGTACCGTGCAGCTGTTTACACATATTATTCTCATGTGATCCTCCCCTTCTTACTCAAGTTAATTACTGGTATTATCCCCTTTTTACAAATGAGGAAACTGAGGTACTGAGTTAATTTGCTTAAAGCTATGTAACTAGTAAGATTTAGGGATGGGATTTGAGCTGAGATGATCCAACTTTGGAGACTGCCCTACTGACCACCGTACTGCCACACGAGTATATAATTTTCAGAGCAGTTTATGCCAACAGCCTACACTGTTTCCTGTGAAATCATGAAAGATGGGGGCATTTCTGTATTCCGGGACTTCTCGGGGTTTCAGAATGGGCTTATATGATTTTCTTCTTTTATTTTTGGTAGTTTTTATTTATTTTATCGTGTTTTTTTTTTTT
>NW_007731249.1:52192-82816 GCF_000696425.1 Galeopterus variegatus | reverse complement strand
CCAGTGAGCGGGAACCGGTCTGTATGTGGGATCGGAACCCTCGGCGGGAGCGCCACCGCACCTCCCAAGCGGCGCACTATCCAGTGCGCCACCGGGCCGGCCCTTTTATCGTGTTTTTAACAAGTGTTTATTGCTACATTTTTTCCCCCAGTGTATCACTGTCTTACCACTCTTATAGTACTGAAATTTAGTTGGAAGAATAAAACATTTACTTCTGATCTCCTTTTTCTTTTTTAAAAAACAGCTGGGTAGTATTTGAATAAAGCTAGTGTTTTAAATGTAAAAAAAAAAAATTTAATCTGGTATTTCTAGAGTTGCATCATGAATTACAGGCAATGGGATAAAGTGAATGAGGAAGTCACAGCAGTTCTGTGGGCACAGCTGTAAGGAAGATGGCACCACAGCTTGCCACAGTGGCAGGACTATTCCCAGTTCTGAGTGCAACCAATGAGAGATTTAGAAAAGAATCGTGAAAGAAGATGACATTATAGAGGGTTCCCAAGAGGCTTCTGACCTCGTTACTCAGCCAAGTGGGAACAGCATTTCCTGCCACTACAAGTGGAGGACTAAGAAGAGCCTTTCCCTGCATCACCGAGATCCAACTGGAAATGAATAAAAGGGCTCTAGTTACTCTGCTTATATTATAGATGGGAAACGGAAGCCCAGGAAGTGAAACAGCTTGTCCTATAGTAGGTAAGCGGAAGCCATGTGTTCTCGGCCAACCTCATTCATTCATTTGTCTGATCTACAGACACTAAGTGAACACCAACTATCCAAAATTCACCAGGAGAGCAGCACCATGTTCTTAGCGATTCAGCAATTAAGACCAGTGATGTCCCACAGAGAGAAAAATAATGCAAGTGACACTCATACTCTATCAGCCACATTCAAAAGTGAAAAGAAGGTCTGGCCCGGTGGCGCACTGGAGAGTGCGCCGCTTGGGAGCGCGGTGGCGCTCCCGCCGTGGGTTCGGATCCCATGTGGAGACCGGTTCCCGCTCACTGGCTGAGCATGGTGCAGGCACGACACCGAGGGTTGCGATCCCGTTGCCGGTCAGTAAAAAAGACAAAAAAGGAAAAAAAAAAAAAAAGTAAAAAGAAACAGATGGAATTAATTCTAACAATTTGTTAACAATATATCCAAAATATTATCATTTTAATATGTAACCAATATTTAACAAATATTAATGACTGAGGTATTTTATGGTTTTTCTGTACTAAGTCTTTGAAATCCAGCATGTATTTGATACTTAACGGCACATCTCAGTTCAGGTTAGTGACATTTCAAGAACTCAGTAGCTACATGTGTCTTGGTGGCTATTAAATTGGAGACCTCAGATCCAGATGTATGGTTCTCAATCTCACGTGGAGAGCTTGTTCGAAATACAGCTTTCCAGGCCGCACCCAGAGATTTGATTCATTACAGAGAGGGTGAGGCCTGGGAATTTGTACTTTACCCAGCATTCTAGGGGATTCCAATGCAACTGGTCATTTCGGAACCAGTGAGCTGAGAAAATGCAGCCCAGTTATTTATTGTGCTTAATAGAGATTTGCCAGATAGCCAGTGAGGACTCTTCCCTAATTCATATTGATTAGGAAAAGCTCGGTCTGAATTAGCAAAGTCTAAATTAAAGACAATATTCAATCACATTCAGTTGAATTACTTTTAAGTATAGTCAACTTGAAAGAGTTTCCAAGCAGACGGTGCTTGCTTTAGTGAATAGATAAGACTTCCTGATTAATAATAAAGAATATTCATTTGCACACGCTACGTTAAACTCTTGAAAAACCAATTTATTTTCTTAAGATTAAACAAACCTTCAATCATTTGCTCAATGGAAAAACTTTCTAACAGATAATGGATAGTTGGGTTGTGGTGCTGTCTATGCTGAACTGCTAAGTGCAGGAATGAAAGGAGTTAGGAGACATCCATCAATATGCCTTAATTAAACAACCTCTGTATGCCAGACACAGCCCTCAGCCCTGAGACCACAGAGATGAAGGAGAACTCTGGAAGAGTCTGCTCTGTAGTTGGTGAGTCAGGTAATGATGTGCAAAGCCCTATGGAAGCACAGAAGGGAAAAGACAGTCCTGTCCTGGAACATGGGGAAAGCTCCTCAGATAAGAACTAAGCTGAGCCTTAAGTGACAAGAATGTGTTTCACAAGTAGGGCAGAGGGAGCAAGAACATTGTCACCGAGCATTTGGAGAACTGTGAGCAAGGAGATTAGATGTCTAAGGTGGAGAAAATGGAGATGATACTGGAAAAACGGGCTGGAGTTGGGACGGTGACATGCCTTGAAGGCCAGGCTAAGGCACCTGGATTGGGTCCCATGGGTAATGAGGGGTCATAATTGTAGTTACCGGGATGCACATAGCAGGTTTCCGTCCATGAGTGATGAAGAAATGATAAGTGACTGCATGAAACAAATGGATGCATTAAACTGGGAGACACTGAAGCCTGGAAATCGGTGAGGATACAGGACACCTATCCAAGTGAGAGGTGGGTAATGAGACGTGGACCAAATGCTGAGAGTGGACGGGAGATGAGGCACAGATGTTTCTAAATGACCTAGAGTAAGAAAGTCAAGACTTGGTAAAATCACTGTAGGGAGTTGTCCTCCACTTGGCTGAGGATGAAAGGTCCCAGGAAAAAAAGAGAGGGGACTCATAAGGCCAGAATCTCCAAGACCCCCAGGGAGGAAGATGCTGAACCCTGGTGTAGTTATATGACAGAATACGATATTGCAATAAAACTGAGGGATCCACAGAGCTGGACCTTAAAACACACGGTTGAGTGGAACAGGCACAGTAAAGAATAACACATTCAGTATGACAGCGCCTATGAGAATCACGAAAACCCAAACCTGTACTGTGTATGGTGTAGGGTTACAGATATAGGAAGGAAAAGTATAAAAACAAAGGCTGGAATTTGTATAGTAAATTCATAATTAGAGGTTGAGAAGAGGAGGATGAAGGGGATATTCAAAAAAGATTTCTACCTTACTGATGGTTTATTTCTATCATTTAACAGACCTATAAAAGATCTGAAGCAAATATGCCAAAATGCTATATCTGTTAATCTGGATAATGAGTAACAGAATGTTTATTATATGAATCGCTGCACTTTCCTCTATCCTTGAAAACAGAAAAAGAAAGAAAAAAGGTGGGGTGGGTGGGAGCCAGACACAAGGCCTGGAAACCGCTTACCACGCCCGACCAGCTGGCCTCTGTGCACAGCCGAAGGAGCATGCAGATCGAGGCTTAACAAACCTAGGAGGCTCCCCCTGGGATCTGATGTTGCATTGTGTACCCTCGGGATGACGCTTGGGCAAAGGCAAAATAAACACATTTCCTGGGCTCTGCGTTCTCAGCCCGGCACCCCTGCTGAAGTGGGGTCGGGTATCAGATTATTTATTTACACAAGGTCCTCTTTATATGTATGCCTCCAATAACCTTATTCATCTGGCTGGCTCCTCCAGGGCTGGTCCACCACTCCCAGGAGACCAGGAGCATGACTTCACTGCGAAGCGGTATGTCCTAGTGACCTCTATATGTGGCAATGCCAGAGACGCACAAGAAAGGACTGTGACGGGGAGAGCTGGGGCCGCTTCTGGATAATGGCTTTCTTTCCCCATTCCTGGCAAAGAGCTCTGTGGTCACAGAATAAAACACCTACTTAATAGTGAGCTAAGGCACACGACGGGTGGAACTGAGAGCGAGGAAACCTGTTCTTGTCACTAGCTCTCAAGTAAGGCAAACTCGTCTGTCTGAAAGCTCCCTCTCTGCAGCCAGGAGCTGTGCCTTAGTCATCCTTCTGTCTCTGGGGCTTTGCACAGAGTAGGTGCTCAGGAAATGCTTGCTCAGTAAGTGAGCCACAAGGCCACACACACGCACATTGAGAACTGTATTTTCATGAGTTTATCATTCTTAATGGGGCGATGCTGCCTAATGGTTAAGGATGTTGATACTGGAACCAAATTGCCTAAGTTCTTGGAACAGACACAAAACCTCTCTTTGCTTCAGTACCTTCACCGTGAGATGAGGCCCTCGCACAATAGCTGGCATATAAGGAGAACTTGCTAAATGATGGCAATTTTCACAATTTAGTCCTCATGGCCAGCCAGCTGGACAGGCAATACCATGTCCATTTTACAGATGGGGAAGCTGAGATTCAAAGAAGTCCTGTTACTCGGTCAAGGCCACACATGTTACCAGTCAGTGACGATGCCAGGATTTAAAGGCAGTGCATCTGGCTTCAAAGAGCTCCCCAAAGTCCCTTACAGCTGCCATTTCCTAATAGCTGACTCAATGACCAACTTCCAGAATCTTCTCTGGCTGCTTTGTTTTCCACCCAGCACAGGATCTGGTGGGAACCTCATCAGCCAACTGGAAGCGACTGACTTCTCCTGCAGCATCGGGGTCTGGAATCTGACTCAGGCCCAGGGAACCCTCATTCCCACATCAAAGCTGAGGACTCAGAGTCACTCTGGCTAAACACACAGAGAAGGCAAAATGTTCTGACACGAAAAGAAGCCAGTGTAAACTCCAACGGGCTTCAATCACTCCTCCATCACGAACCGCTCTAGTGACAACTTGGCCTTTTTAATCCCAGGAGTTCAAAGAACTTCAATAACAATGTTCTCATAAAAGCACACACCCCTTCTGCCATGTTCGTGCTTCCCTTTGTTGAAACAATCATGATCCCAGATAAAAGCCTGGAAGGTGACCCGGGTGAAGGCACCTCTCCATCCAACTCATTCCATCCATGGAAGCAGCGTTAAAACAGGTGGCTGTGCCCTGACCATAGGCCCAGGTTTCTCAAGGAAATGACCACAAAAAAACACATTCAAAAAATATGTGAATGGCGTCCTGGCTACCTTTGAACCCCAGGGTCTGGTGCCGTGCCTGGCACAAAAGTGCTTGACGGTTTTGAATAAGGAATGGGAAGGTAGCTGACAGGTGGACTCGTGGCAGCGCAGAGAAGCAGGTGGTGCTATTCACATTCCACAGGGTGAGGACACTGACATTCAGAGAGGTGAAGTGGCTTGGCCAGGGCCCACCTCTGCTGAGTGGCCGTGGTGGGTTTGAATAAGGGCTTTTGCTGGGCTTTTGGACTTTTGAGCTTATGTCCATGAAACTAAGATGCTCCCCCCACTTTCTGTGTAACACCCAGCAAAGCTTCCGATGACTAGCTAAGCCAATTCAAGCTGGGCAAGTGTCGCCTCTGATATAAACCCACAGGCCAAATCCAATTAGCTGCTTGTTTTTTTATGGTCCTAGAGCTAAGAATGATTTTCCTATTTTTATTTATTTGTTTATTTTTTTAAAAGATGACTGGTAAGGGGATCTTAAGCCTTGACTTGGTGTTGTCAGCACCATGCTCTCCTAGTGAGCTAACCGGCCATCCCTATATGGGATCCGAACCCGTGGCCTTGGTGTTATCAGCACCGCACTCTCCCGAGTAAGCCACGGGCTGGCCCATAATTTTCCTATTTTTAAATGGTTACATTTGAAATGGTTAGATAAGTTCCTATATAACATCCCTGAATTTGCCACTTGGCCCACAAATCTAAAATATTTACCAGCTGGCCGTTTAAGAAAAGTTTGCAGACACTTGATGTAAACTACACCTCATTTTATTTAGGAGGTCCCAGACAGTGGGGGTGTACCTGAGGCCTGAGGCCTGAGGCCAGAGACCTCTTCTTGGACTCACTAACTCCTACTTATTCATTAATCTCATTTTAGTTGTCGCTTCCTCCAGGAAGCCCTCCCTGATCCCCAGAGACCAAATTTGGGACCCTCCTCTGTGCTCCCATCTTCTCATAATCCCCTGAAGCCCCACACCCTGGCACTTGGCACGTGGCGTTAGCATTGCCCCTTTCTAGTCTCCCATCCAATGGACTATGTGTAGACTTCATGCAGGCAGCCACCATCCTACCAGGGTCGAGAAGCGGTATAATTTAGGTGACCACACATCTGGTTTTCCAGAGACAGCCCCAATATATGCCTGTTGGCCCAGCATAAATATTAACAACATCCCCCACTTTCACTCTCCAANCCAATATATGCCTGTTGGCCCAGCATAAATATTAACAACATCCCCCACTTTCACTCTCCAAGTGTCCCAGTTTGGAGGATAAATTATATTGCCATCCTATTTACTGAATAGCAGTTAAGAGCATGGGTTCCAATCTCAGTGCCTCCATTTGTTAGTGGCGTGACACTGTGTAAGTGTGATGGGCTGAACTGTGTCCCCCCCAAAATTTGTAAGTGAAGCCCTAACCCCCAGTATCTCAGAATGTGACTGTCTTTGGAGATAGGGACTTTAAAGAGGTAATTAAGTTAAAATGAGGTCTTTAGGGTAGGCCCTAATCCAATCTGACTGGTGTCCTTATAAGAAGAGGAAATTAGGACACCAGACACATGCACGTACAGAGAAGAGACCATGTGAGGACACAGTGACAAGGTGGCCATCTGCAAGCCAAGGAGAGAAGAAACAAACCCTGCCACACCTTGATCTTGGACTTCCAGCCTCCAACTGTGAGAAAATAAACAATTGTGAGGAAATAAACTTCTGTTGTTTAAGTCATCTAGTCTGTGGTGTTTTGTTATGGCAGACTGAGCAAAGTAAAACCGTAAATTATTTAGCCTCTCTGTGCCTCAATTCTCTCCTCTGTACAATGGGAATAATGACAGTGTTTACTTCATAGGTTTCTTGTGAGGACTCGATGAGTTAACATATGTAAAATGCTTAAAACACCCCTTGGCAAATTGCAAGTGCCATGGTCACACTGCAGTGTCCTGGACCTGGAAGACAGTCATATGCACGGCCTGGATGAACAACACTGGACTTCAGAAGGGGACAAGGCAGCCCCAAGGCCCAGCCTGCCAGAGCTGCTCAGGGAGCACTGTGTTGGGGCAGCTTCGGCCACGGGCGTCACGCTCTGAGGACAGAGGCTCGCTTCATGGATGTAACTGTGGGGACCGTGAACAGGAGTGGCTTTCAAGGAAATCACCATGTGGCCAGAACCAGGTGTTCCAATCAGGAAGAAATGGATGTTCCTTACACAATTTCATCATCTTGCTCTCAATATTCAAATATATGTGTTTTAAAAGTGATGGTAAAGTCAAAACAAGAAAGAGGCAGGCACAAGGTGTGGTCTGTGGGGGACACTGCTCTGCAGAGAATCTGCAGCCAAGAGGAGAGAAAGGGTTTGCCTGAGACACTGACTCCCCGACGACGGGCATTCACCACATCATCACACTTGTGCCAAGTCTGTGTACCCAGCCCCACACCTGCAGTTCATCTGGTCCACACAGGCTGCTTGCCAGAGCCTGGTATCCCTTGCTCTGCCTGTGAAATTGTGCCTCTAATGTGCCTGTTATTTTTTCTTCTAATACTCTTTAAACAGGCATATCACCATTAAGATAAAAATTGTTGGTCCGGATACCATACTGGGGGGATGATGGCTTGCGCTCATCTAGCAAC
The DNA here is from genome assembly GCF_000696425.1 of Galeopterus variegatus. Lineage (NCBI taxonomy): Eukaryota > Metazoa > Chordata > Mammalia > Dermoptera > Cynocephalidae > Galeopterus > Galeopterus variegatus. The sequence goes on along the minus strand of NW_007731249.1, from coordinate 75,326 downwards.
CAGTGGCTGAGCTGAAAGTCCAACTCTCATTTTATAACCTGCCTGATGCTCTCTCTTGGAACCCTTCCCTGGGTGAAAGACGACAGGACACTGAACCTGCACCATCATGGCACGTCCAGAGCTGAAGAATTCAGATGGAGCTGGGCCAACCCCTCATGTGCCTAGTTGGACACTGGCACATTTTCCTAGTTGGGAAACTGAGGACCTAAAGACCAGTCCAAGGCCACCCATTCCTCAGGAGCAGAGCTGGAGCTAGAACCTATACCTTCTGACTCCAGACCTGGTGAGAGTTGGGGAGAAAAAAGATGGTAGTAGTCTATGCATTCCCTAATTTTTTCAACATAGCCAATAATGGATTCTTTCAGCCAAGCGAAGACCACTGTTTGATGTTGGTCAAAGGTGATTCTGATACATAGTGAAATAAACTGCACTTGTAAGAGTCCTGTTTGGGTCTCACATTGTCTGCTCAGTCTTTTTTTATTCTCTTGCTCATACCTTTTAAAGCAGGCCTTTCTCATTGTTTTTTCTGTGACTGGCCAGAGGAAAGTCTCTGATGTTGGACCTAACGCACCTATTTGTCATACGAGCCGGAGTCAGAAATCGACTTTATTCCTACCCATCAACTATTCCTATCCATCAAGAAGCAGCAAATGAAGGCAACTTAAAAAAAAAAAGTTAGAATAGTTTAGCAAGTTGAAATGAGAAACACAAATGAAGTGATTCAGAGTGCAGAGAGACGTGGGACAGGAAGGGGATGCCTAAGTCCTCAGGGACTCCCCGTGCAAAGTCTCTTGAATGTGATCCCTCCCATCAACTCCACTTTAATAGAAAGCTATTAACTGGACTCTCACCTGATTTATAGGTACCGTGTTATTTTACTGAAAACTAAATCTTGCTTGCTCTTTCTTCTCAATCCTTTCTCTGTGCAATTGATTTCCTGTAGCTACATGGGAATAATTTATTTTTAAATCTTCATCTTAGTCACAAGATTTTTAGCCCACCCGAATGAGGATACAACCACTGCTGTTAGATAAATTAAAAATACTCTAGAGAATGGCATACGAACTCCTCCAGCTCTCCATGTTGAATCGACCCAGTTTCGACCTAAATCATGATTTTTGCACAGTGATTTTAAATCAAAAATACACACTGGCATTTTGTGACAGAGGTGTCTTGGGGGGGGGTTAGGAAAAGGAAGAAAGGGGAGAGAGGGGCCATGGGAGAGGGGAACAGGGGAGGGGGTGAGAGGGAATTGGGTTTTTCTCCAGAGTTAAGCAGATGGTGGCCGTGTTGGGCTCAGTTTTCCAACAATGGTCTTCATGGGGCTTTGCCTCTCCCAGGGTAGCCCTAACCTCTCCCCTGTGTTAAAGGCCAGGTGTCTCCCTGACCCAGTCTGTCTTGGGCACTGTCATAAGGCAGCACCTAACACAATACCTGGCACAGAAAAACAGCAAATAAATGTAGTTACTGTTATTAATCATGTAATTATAGTGAGTGCTCAGGAAAAGGTTGTTCAATGAATACATGAGAGCGAGACCTGAAAGGACTATGCTCACCTGACCTCAGCTTCATAATCCCCCAGTCTTAACCACAGCAGAACACAAATGAGGGTCTCACATCTCAGCTTGATTGGGACAGAACAGTCATGGGTCCCCACCCTGGGCAACGGGAAAAGCTTCCACTGTAGTTCTACCAGAAGGAAGCATCTTCACTGCAGGAAGCAGCAGGTGACCCAGCCCTGAGGTTTCAGGTTGCATAGGAAGAAACTTTGGCTGGGACCAAGCCTTGTTTTGGTGTTAAAATTTATTTTCCTGGCCAGCCCGGTGGCGCACTCGGTAGAGTGCGGCGCTTGGGAGTGTGATGGCGCTCCCGCCAAGGGTTCGGATCCCATATAGAGACTGGTCCGCTCACTGGTTGAGCACGGTGCGGGCGTGACACCAAGGGTTGCGATCCGGTTGCCGGTCACGAAAAAAACATAAAAAAAGGAAAAAAAAAAAAAAAGTAAAAATTTTAGGGCCGGCCCGTGGCTCACTCAGGAGAGTGCAGTGCTGGTAACACCAAGGCCCCGGGTTCGGATCCCACATAGGGATGGCCGGTTCGCTCACTGGCTGAGCATGGTGCTGACAACACCAAGTCAAGGGTTAAGATCCCCTTACCGGTCATCTTTTTAGAAAAAAAAAATTTATTTTCCCACTTCTTGTTTGTTGCAGACAATTTAGGAGGAAAACAAGGAAAGTTACCAAAGAATGAAACCCATATCACAATAGACTCTGACACCAGAAGGAAATACTGTTCACATTTTGATGTATGTTCTTCTAGACATGTTATTCTATGCATATATGTACGAGGGTACTTCAAAAAGTTCATGGAAGGATTAGCATTATCTTTTTTCCATGAACTTTTTGAAGTACTCTCATATGTACCAAGAATTGTATAATATAACAACTATACTAAAAAGCCTATTATTTTTATTTAGCTTAGCATCTTCCCATGACTATAAATTTTATTCCTCACCATCTTAAAGGCTCTCTAAGTTTTCCTAATATGGCTGCGACAAAGTGTACTTAATCAAGTCCCTATTTTTAGTTATTGTCTCATCCCGAATTTTTATTATAAATAATACCCAATGGAATATCCTCAAGGATCTTCAGCATTCTACTTTTGCATGTATGTCTGAGGGTTATCTTGGGAATTTTTTAAAGGTTTTTAAGTACATGTTTCAGGTTGAAGTTTTAACATTCATTTATGTTTCAAGAAAAATTAGTAACAGGAAAAAGAAGACAATTTATTTGGAAGGATTTCTAATATGTGGTTACTATTCCTATAGCATCGTGGTTCAGTACACAGGCTCTGGGTCTCTTGAGCTGTGCCACCTGGGACCACATCTCACTTTACTGCTCAGGTACTAGTGGTAAGGTACTTAACTTCACCTTGCCTCAGTTTTCCCACCTATAAAATGGACAGAATTGTGCCCACCTCATAGAGTTGTTGTGAGGATTAAGTGTATCAGAACACATGCAAAGCACTTGTGATCAAGGATCAGGATGACAGTACCAGGAATTTATCTGTGCCCACTTTCGTTACAGCAAACTATTCTTCCAGAGTCAAAACCCAACTGCAATAGTCATATGAATGCTTGCATCTCATTTGAGTGAGACGAGTGGGTTTCTACGGTTTCCCTCTGCTCTAACATCTTGGTGTTCTTAGAGCATGCACAGGGACCCCAATTTACAGCTGCACAAATAACCACATCTTTGTGTTTTCTGAGAATCATAAGACCCATCTGACAGCATGCAGGGAAGTGATGCACAGAAAACATGACCACACCGCTGCCAGATTCAAGTGTGAACTCTCACCTCTTCACACACTGGCCAAGAGCAGGAAACAATGAACGACAACCCTCATCTCACACCCAATGGCATTAAACAGTGTGAAATGCGGGTATGGTACGATAACACGGCTCATGTACCAGAAAGTTGCATTTGGAGTATTTCCCCATGAAAAACTGTTAGTGTTACTAAAATCTGAAATTATGAAAGAAAACATTTCTTTGGAGCTATCTGGAATATGATCACTCTGGACAGAAAAACCATTTCCGTAAAAGGACTCTTGAGCTACACTGACATTGACATCTGTCTTCCCATCTCAATGTGTAGCAGCTGTTCACTTCCTGGAAGTTGTCTAAAAACCACCCCGGGATCAAATCCTGCCTCCTGCTTTCTAGCTAGGTCTTTGAGCAAGTTCTTAAGCTCTTTGGCCTCAGTTTTCTTATATCTAAAATGGGGACTGTCCCAGCATCTACTTAACGAGGTGGTTGAATAGTGAAGTAATTTGAGTAAAGCACTTAGCATGCTGTGTGGTGCATAGTAACTGTTCAATAAATGTGAACCATTATTGTTAATCATCACTACTGCTGTGCTCTCTAGGATTTATACACATTTACTTAGTGCTGCTAATGTGCAAGGTGCTTTTAAGAATTCAGTCAACAACCATTGGCTTGACCACCCAAATGAGAAGAAGGCAAAAGCACTTAGCTTTAGATGCTAAAAAATGGCCCCAGAAGTATTGGTGATCGGCATAGGCTCTACTGACTTCCCAACCCAACTCCTGAATCCCAGGCCCTACGACAACCACTCTTAGTACCTGGCAGAAAGATTGTGTCATTAACTGTAGTTGGCATCTATACAGGACAAGGACCACCTGCCTTGGAAGCTGGAACCTACGCAATTTTCAAACCAATCCCTACAGAGAGACAGAGGGAAATAGATTCAAAATACAAAACCTTAAAACAAACCAAAACCAAGAACAACAACAAAAAACCCAAAGGCTCTACTTAGCAGCTACTTCCTTTTGATACAGTAGTATCCACTGTTGCAAGACATGTCCAGAAGTCCTAAAGTTTGAAATAAAGAGCCCACAGGAAGCAACACATAGTAACTGAATTTTAGGTGAGCCTAGGACCAGAATCAAGTTTCCCATTTTTTCTTACAGCAGTCACCAACCAACTACCAAGTCTTTAGTGTCATCTGCCCCTGAGTGGGCAGGGAAATTCAGAGGGCTGTCTCTTAGAGCACAGTTGTCCCACAGTCTGGCACCTGGGAATAGTCAGCCAAGCTCTGGACCATGGCCAGAGATGTTGAGCAGCTATCCATTTGATTTTTAGGAAAAGTAAGGTCAACCCTATGAATCACTATGTAGAAATGTTTTGAATGAATTTCTGGAACTATCAGAAAACACCAGAGCATCTACCTGAGAAGTCCCTGAATAGCACAAGAGTAATGGCATAAAATATTCATGTCTCTGCAAGTGCATAGGCAGAGAGCACAAGTGCAGCACCAGCAGTGCCAGGAGCTGTTATTCCAACCTTACTTGCTCCAAATCAAAGTCCAGGCACAATCTATCACACAGAATCCTTCGTCAGCTCAACCTCCACAACAGTGCTACATAATAGCCTGTATTAAGTACTATTATATGCCAGGCATATACCACATACCTCACTGTATGACAGTTGATTCTCACAGTAGTCCCGCAAGCAAGGGTCCACCTAGGTGATGGAAATGGATCTCAGCTAGGCCAAGAGACTTGCCTGAGGTCACACAGCTAATAAATCCTGGAATCCTTGGTCACCAACTCATACATTATGCCTTAATGATTAATGTTTAAAAAGAAAGAAAAGGTGTTCAAAATTTATCCTCAGGTAATAAATCACAGCTTAATTTTTCTCAATAAAGAGCAACTAAGCAACTTGAGACAAGCATATGCATTATAAGTCATAAAATAAGTTTGGGTTTCTTATATCAAATAACTTAATTTCCTTATAAATAAATATCAGGGGATAGAAAAGCAGAATTTCAAGCCAAACTGAGTAAGAAGATTGCAGTAACGTCACACCTCAGCCCGCTCAGGAGGCTGTATATTAAGATTTTTTTAGGTCTTATATCTAATGCTGCTGGAGCAATAAGATGGATGAGGTTTTGCAGATTTATTTCAGCATAAATTAATGCCAACCATCTGGATGGAAAAGATAACCAAATAGCCATGCAATTTTGGCAATCTCAAGTGTAAGAAAAATTGCTTGGGAGCTGAGGAGGGAAAAATCCATGCAGAGTTTGCTGGAGGAATTCCAAAGTGATCACAGAGTTCACTAAAATCTTGACTCACACTGTTCACTTTCATCATAATGTATTTGCAGCACGGAGGATTGGAGGCGGTCTCGAGGGAAGAGATTGCATAGATAATAATTATAGTTGCAGAGCACCTTGACTATGCAAAGGTGTCCGGCTTTCATTTTGAGCCGTCTGATAGCCCTTGGAGCTAGGGAGGGGCTGGGGTTATCATTCCCTTTTTACAGATGAACTGGGCTCAGAAAGGCTGAGTAGCTCTGCCATTCAGGACCAGTGCTCTTTTCACTATTCTATATTGATGCTCATCCATCCATCCACCTACTGGTCCATCCATCCATCCACCCACACATTCACCCACCCGCAAATTCACCCACTCATTCATCCACCCACCCATCCACCCATCCATCCATCCACCCACCCATCCATCCATCCACCCATGCATCCATCCTTCCATCCATCTACCACCCACCCACCCACTTGCCCACTCACCCACTCATCCATCCATCCATCCGTCCATCCACCCATCAACATTTCATACCAATTCTTATTTATTCTGTAATCCTTCAAGAAAGGAAGGAAGGAAAGGCTAAGCCTATGAGAAGGAGCCACACTCATGTGTTTAGGCACAGTTTTGCAGGAGCCTTTCACCAATAGTCCCACCAGCTTGGGGATTTGGAGCCCTGCCCTCCTCCTGGTTCTGCGAAATCTCCTTGCTCCTCTTTCATTTCTGCTTTTGACTATTTCTCTGCCAGCAATGTGCACTTACAGTCAAGTGCTAACCATTACGGGAACATTCTTTCACCTCTCTGCCCTTTTAATCCGCCGGACTGGTAGGACTCCAGGCCTCTCCAGCTTGGGTTACTTGGCTAATGAACACTAGCATGACAGAACTGAATCCCAAGGTGAATATCCAATAGTCGTGGAATTCCTCATAGCTCTGAACATGTGCATTCACTCGCACATTCATTCACTCACTGCCCAGCAATGTGCCCAAGGGATATAACAATGAACAAGATTCAAAGGTTAAATGGAAATGTTCAAATAATGATTTTGAAAAATTTTCCCTTGGGGGTGGTAGTCTGGTGTTGGCAAATCAAGGATGGGCCCATTGAAGTTATAAGGTCTGGGGTGGCTGTTAGGGGAATGTCCTATCCTACTATTTCTGCTTCTACCCAGCTCACTTGTCAGCCAATGAGCACCTGTTCACCCCTCAACAGCACGCTCAGACAAAAGCCTTTAAAAAGTTTTGCTCCCTCACTTTGTCCAATCCAGACAGAATGTGCTATTCCTACTGCCGTACAACATATATACTTATCTAACAGCCTAATCCCACATTATTTCAGCATTTGTCAAAATATTCTGTGATATGCCAGTTTCTTTAAAAAAAAATCAAAACAAACAAAAAGAAAAGAAAAAGGTGTGTATGAGTGTTTCTAGAATGATAAGGTTGAGAAACAGTGTGTATGTGAAAGTAAACAGGTTTCCTTCACTGCATGACTTGTCGGGGCTTTTGGTTTGCAAGTGTGCACTTTCAATGCCCAGGGAGATAGGATGCAGTCATTCTTAACTCTTCCAGGAACTTCGGTTGAAGGGGTTAGGGCCCAGGACATTTCACTGAGTTAGTGTGTAGTTCATTTTATGTGTCAATTTGACTGAGCCATGGGGTACCCAGATATTTGGTCAAACATTACTCTGGGTGTGCCTGGAAGGGTGTTTCTGGATGAGATTAAAATTGGAATCGGTGGACTGAGTACAGCAGATTGCACCCCCTAATGTGGGTGGGCCTCGTCCAATCAGCTGAAGGCCTGAATAGAACAAAAAAGGCTGACTCTCCACGAGTAAGAGGGAACTCCTTCTGTCTGTCTGCCTTTGAGCTGGGACATCAGTTTCTCCTGCCGTCCAACTTGAACTGAAACATCAGCTCTTCCTGGGCCTCGGGTCTGCTGTCCTTCGGACTGGAACTACACCATCAGCTCTCCTGGGTGTCCAGCTTGCTCACTGCAGATCTTGGGACTTGTCAGCCTCCATGCTCACATGAACCAATTCCTTAAAACAAATCGCCTTCTGTATGTACACATCCTATTGGTTCTGTTTTTCTGGGGAACCCTGACTGATACAGCTAGCATCTTGAAGAACACTTTTTGGTTTTACAGGGCCAGCCTGCAAACTCCTCAAAGACAGCCACCATACCTAGGCCTGGTTCAGCATTTAGAACAGTGGCTCTAATGGGTTCTTAACAGGCATGTTTGGACCGATGCTAGTAAGATTCAATACTAAGTTAGGAATCATTTCTACAGCTGTGATTATTTTGAGTCATACTCTGAAAAGGACTGGAAATCCAATCTTCACAAAATCACGGATTCCTCCCATTTTCAATAATTCCTCCTAATGTCCTGTGAGGGGGGAACAGAGGCAAACCTTAAATGGTAACCTTCTTAGATAACTGATGTGGTTTTTTTGTATTAACACCAAGCATGTCTTATTTTTAAAGTTTTTATTATTCCTGAAAGTAATGAAACTATATCTCTTTTTAAAAAAATCATTTCTCTAAAAGCTGTTTGTATAGCTGCTTATGTTTATATATCATAAAATTCACCCATTTAATTCAATACTAAGTTAGGAATCATTTCTACAGCTGTGATTATTTTGAGTCATACTCTGAAAAAGACTGGAAATCCAATCTTCACAAAATCACGGATTCCTCCCATTTTCAATATTTCCTCCTAATGTCCTGTTAGGGGGGAACAGAGGCAAACCTTAAATGGTAACCTTCTTAGATAACTGATGTTGTTTTTTGTATTAACACCTAGCATGTCTTATTTTTAAAGTTTTTATTATTCCTGAAAGTAACGAAACTATATCTCTTTTTTAAAAAATCATTTCTCTAAAAGCTGTTTGTATAGCTGCTTTATGTTTACATATCATAAGATTCACCCATTTCAAGTGTACAATATAAAGGTTTCTAGTATATTTACAGAGTTGTGCAACCATCACCATAATCTAATTTTAGAACATATTTATTACCCACCAAAGAAGCTCTGTCCCTATTCACAGTCACTTCCTGTCTTCCACTCCCACCCCCAAGCCCTATGCAACCACTAATCTACTTTCCGCCTCTGTGGATTTGCCTGTTCTAAACATTTTACATTAATGTAATCCTACAACACGTGGTCTTTTGTGAGCGACTTCTTTCACCTGGCGTGTTTTTGAGGCTCATCCACATTGCAGCATGTGTCAGTACTTCATTCCTTTCTATTGATGATCTGTTTGTGTGTATATTGTCATGTAGATGGTAACGCACAAAGTCACTTTGCCCAGCCCTATTCATCCTCGCCCAGTGATGTGTGACTAAGAGAAGTGTCCCTTTGCTTCTACATATTACACAAAAGACTGGGAAAACACTGGGAGAAGAGGAATCTTTAGATTGATAAGCACTTGCCTTGTGCTAGGTGTTCTCATATAGTATCTCAATTCATCTCCACAACAACCTTTTGAAATAGATATTATTATTGTTATTGAGGTTCAGAGACTTTAAGAGACTTGCCCAAGATCACACAGCCATCATGAGACTGAGATTCAAACATAGCTCTGTCTGCCCGAAACCTCTATGCTCTTTCCACCTGAGTCATCCACTCCCAACAGGAACGTGGAGTTGCAGCATCAAAACTGTGGGCCCAGAGGGTCAAGCTTTTTTCCCACTAGAACTGTGCACTGTAAGTTAAAAGTCAGAGTGACTTAATGATTTCAAAATGAGTTTGGGTGGGTACAAACCAGAAGAGAAGGGATTGAGCAGGACTGACTGTACTAAATGCACAGAAATTGACAGAAAGCCTTCATTTCCTTCCCACCTGGAGCAGGTGCAGGAGCTGAATCATTGGTCTAATAAGTAGAAGTAAACCTTCTAAGGAGAGGACACCAGTGGGAGGCTGCACACTTCTGCCCAGCAGTCAAAAGCAGTGGTGTTTCCTAGTAAAACGTCCTTATGTCTGTGGCCTACCTAGGCTCCACGGATCCACCCCTGCCCACCCGGCCAGCCACATTTCCTGCCCTGTCCCTACGTTCATTCAGGTCTGCCTTTGTGTTGGGTTCTTCAAGCCACCAAGCTTGCTTCCACTGTGGGACCTGTGCACTTGCTGTTACCTCTGCCCGAATGTCCCCCAAATGTCCCCATGGCTGGTTCCTTCCTCTCATTAGCATCTCACTCAGCTTAAACGTCCCCATCTTAGTGAGGCCTTCTCTGACCCTCTCTCCCCAACACACACACACAGTCCCATGGCCTCACTGTGTCTGTCACTACCTGGTACTTTCTCATTATCTGTTTGGTATTGCCCATCCCTCAAAACCAGAACGCATCCCCCTTGAGAACAAGGAAGAGCTAGCCTCGTGCACTGCTATGTCCCTGGGGCCTAGCACAGAGCCTGGCATGCAGTAGGAGCCAAATCAATGTCTGGTGAGAATGCTGAACGAGGTCCAAGTCACTCAAATGAAAGCAGATAACCCTGATTCCTGGGGTGATAACAAACCAACAACAAGAAGCCAGAGGGGTTTGCAGTCAGACCCGCCCTTTGACAGGGGCCGGCGCTCTGATGCTGGTGGCGCTGCTGGGAGCTAGTGAAGATTTTCCACAGAGCGGGGCTCTGTTTCATCTTCTGGGCTCCTTGGTGAATCAGGCAAGTGTAGTTTCCAAAGGTGAAAGCAAGGTGGCCGCTCTCCTCCCGGCAGGTGTCAGCGCTGGCTGTCCCTGCTGCCGGGCTCAGCTGCCACACTGCAGTCAAGCCCCGAATCCCACTCAAGTCCACACGAAGGGCCCCCCAGCAGATGGAGTCACTTTGGGTCCCCCGTGGGCAGGTTCCCCAGGGGTTTGCAAATGCATAGACCGTCCTTCTCCCCTGGTCTCTCTCCTGGTGCGGGACCTAAGCTGTGGAGAAGACATTTTGGGTCCTGACATCCTCGCCACTAAATTCCACCTCATGCAGACTGCACTGGCTTCAGGAGCTGGAATCTTGACTCTCTCGCTCACTAGCCAGGTGACCTTGGACTGTGTCCCTCGAAATTCCAGTCTTCTCATCCGTAAGATGAAGATAGTGACATCCACCCTCACAGGCTGGCTGGTGTCCTCTCCTCCTCCAGCCAACATTACTGAGTACCCACTACATCCCAGGAACCCTACCACGGGGTGTGGCCCTTATCTGGAGAATCGCAGGAGAAATAAAAATAAAATCGAGACTAGGCGAGCCTGAGTGAATCGTGTCACCTCCCCTAGTCTTTGTTTTCCAAACTAAATGAAAGGGGCCCCGTGCCCTTCTTCTCAGGACTGCTTTGAGTATCTAATAACAAAATGTTGCAGAGTGTCAGACACATGATAGACACTCAATTAATGTTAGTTGCAACTTCCTGAAAATATAAAATGCAGTTCCTATCCCCTTCCCCCCAAGTAGAAATATTTTAAAACTTGTTCTTTCAATTTTTCAGCACCCTGAACAACTTGCATGAAGAAATGGGGGGTTTTGTTATGCAGAATTACAGTATCAACAGATAACCAATACAGTTGCTGAATCAATTCAGTAATACCTCAAATATGTCTAAATAGTCTATTAATTAGATTTTTTAATTTAATCAAACTAGGCCTCAGTTTCCTCATCTGTAAAATGGATTTGTTGAGAGGACTAAATGAATAAATGCATGTAAAACATTTAGCACAGGACGAGCCACATAAAAAGTGCAATGTAAGTGTTGGTGATTGTCATCATAAATGTCCTCCATGTGTTAGGCAATGCCCTAGCTCTGGGGTTATGGCAGTCAGTGAGAGCCAAGGTCCTTGTTCCCTTCGAGTTCATATTCCAGTGGTGGTGAGAGGGATACCAGACAAATAAACAAATGAGCAAGGTCATTGCTGATGGTGACAAGAGCTGCAAAGACGGTAAAACGAGGCAATGCAGGAAGAAATAACTGGGCGGCTGGGGAAGACCTCTTGAGGGAGGGGGTATTTCATCTGAGACTTGACAAGAAGGCACCAGCCACATAAAGATCTATGGAAATAATGTCCCAGGAGCAGGAACGGCAAATGCCAAAGTCCTACGGTGGGAATTAGTTTGGCATGTTTGAGGAATGTGAGTCAGTGGGCTGGAATAGTGACCGAGGGACAGGGTGACGTGAGATGAGGTTGGAAGGGAAAGCAGGGCCCTAGGAAACAAAGAATCACCTTGGCCTTTGCCATGGACTCTCTAGCCGCCCATCTTGGCAACGTGGTACCTGCGCAGGAGGGGAAGCCATGCCTGGCTGGGCACCGTGTTTGAACTTCTGTGAACACACAAAGGGACTGAAGGTCCCTCCCTCTTTCAGCTCTACTCCCCTCAAATTCCCAGCGATCTCTCCCACCCTCAACTGGACATCTTGAAAGATTTATACCTAATTCCTCCTGGAAACATCACATAACCAGTGAAGGCCGATCAAACAGCGTTGCTATTTTGCTCTGGGCCTTGATAGAGGCCATAAATATCCTGTACCTCTTTTAATATAAACGCTGTCACAAAAGACCGCCCGATCTGCAACATGCACAAGAAAACACTGTTTGACAAGCTAACTTCTGCTCACTTTCCCCTCCTAGTTCACACCTATCATCTGGTCAGCTGAATACGTCTTTTGTTCCTAGCCAGTCCGGTTCTGGCTAGTTGGAATCAGGTTTTGTCTGATCTGCTTTTTGTGGGCCACTCTTAGGGACCCCTCGACCCGCATGCTAAGACCCTTGTTCATTTTGACCAAGCCAAGACACTGGGCTCTGTTTGTGCTTACAGGAGCATTAAAAATAACTGAAAAGTAATCATCATGAGAATAATGGCTCCCATTTTTGAGAGCCAATTAAGATGCTTTATACACATTGCTTAATTTTGTGCTCTCAACAGCCGTGCAAAACTGGTACTGACTCCTCCATTTTTTAGATGAGAAAAAGAGGAAACAGGGGAGAGGCACAAAATAATGAAGTGCCCGCTTGGCCTAGGCTCACAGGCTAGTGAGAGGACGGGGCTATGATTGGAACTAAACCTGCCTCATTACAAAGCCTATCACTGCACAGCACTGCCAGAAACGAGAAAGCGGTCTGTGTCTGCACAAGACACGAATGACCTAGGTGCCAGGCAGAATAAGGCCCCCCCAGAAGGCCATGTGATAATCCCTGGAACCCATGAATGTTACCTTCCACAGCAAAAAGAGACTTTGCAGATGTGATTAAGTTAGGATCCTAAGATGGGAAGATTATTCTGGATTATCCAGGTGAGCCCATGTAATCGCAACGGTCCTTATAAGAGGGGACTCAGAATCAGAGGGGACGTGAGCACAGAAGCAGAGGTGGAAGAGACACAGCCACCAGCGAGGGAACGCCGTGGCCTCTGGGAGTTGGAAAAGGCAAGGAACAGATCCTCCCCTAGAACCTCCAGAAGGAATTTCGAACTGCAGACACCTTGATTTTAGCCCTGTAAGACCCTTTTCAGACTTCTGACCTTCAGAACTGTAAAATAATACACTGTGTTGCTAAAGCCCTAATTAGTGGTAATTTGTTACAGCAACAATAAGAAACCAATACGCCGCACCAAAATCGAAGGCTGGTCTCTTGCCCAAATGAGATAATGGCTCAAAAATCAAAACAATATAAAAAGGAAACCGGTAAACCGTTTCACTCCTGTGCAGACAATATTACCCCAGATGACCAGTTGAGGCATGCTGGGGTGTAGATTGTGAACCCTGCCTCTGGAGTCAGACCTGCGCTTTAGTCCACTCCTCCCGACCAATGTACACGTGACCTTAAGCCAAAGCCTCTCTGAGCCCAGGTTCCTCATCCACAAGACGAGTGCACCTCAGCCAGAGAGTTCTGGAAGGAACTAACAGTAATTAACACTGCTGAGTAATTAACATAACTGAGCCTGCCAGTTAGCTCGCTAGGAACTTTACACATATTATATCACTTAAACCTCAAAACAACCCTGTAAGAAGGGTAATGTTATTAATCCCAGTCTATAGGAGAGGAAACTGAGGCACAGAGAAGTAATCTGCTCAAGTACCTGGGAGCAGGAGTCTGACTCCAGAGCTGATGGTTCTTCAGTTGCTGTGTTGAGTACAGTCCTAACACAGCATCTGGCACAGAGTAAGCACTCAGCTCATAATAGCTGTTGCCATAGTTAGTTTCATTCATTCATTCATTCATTCATTCATTCTGGTCCCAGTTAACTTCTTGGATCCTGTGGACCGAAGATAGTAATGCATCTACTCACCTTCCATAACTATGAGAAAAGAAGAGAAGATAAACAAAGACCAGAAAGTCAAGACTCTGTGTCACCCAGGTGGAAGAGGGCAAGGCTACATATGAGGCAGTTCGATGCCATCCTTCCTCGCTGGGGAGGAGGCACAAGAGTATTTATTTCACTGCTCCCACTAGGACATGAGCGCAAGAGAAGGTGATGTCGTTTATCTCTATTATAGTTTCTTAATTAGATCCACTTCAACAGTAAATTATTAACTTTTCATTTGGCCAGAATATTACAATATAAACAACTATCTAGAGTGATCATGACTAAAACATTATTGTAATAGAGATAGCTATACTAGATTTATCTGAGCAAAGAAAATATAGTAAAAACAGTTATACAGAGCCTTTCTTCAGAAAAATGCGAAGTATTTTATATTTTACTTCTCTAGTTACCATGTATTGAGACCTGCTATTATGCCTGGCACTTTATATACATTTACACATTTAATGTGTTAAATGTTATTAAAGCCAGAAAACTAAGACTCAGAGAGGTTATGTGACTGGCCCAGGTCACACAGCATCTGGGTTTGAAAGATCATCCTTTTTGTACCATGCACAGGTAAGAAGACAAGGGCATTATATTCTAGATATAGAACTGGAAAATGAATGAGAGAAAAATGTGCAGTTGTCTCAAGCCAGAAGCCAAAAAAAATGTTTTAATCTGCTAGCAAAAAATGACTGAGATGCTTCTGTTAAGAGGAAAAGTCATTCAACATTCAACTAATTCTATAAAACATGTATGGAACTCTGGTTCCAAAAATTGTTGTAGGCATTTAATGAGGGACAGTCTTGTGTAGAGCACAGCGCTGGACTCAAGAGTGCCCATGTTCGAATCCCAGCCCCACCACTTATAAACTTGGTGATACAGAGCAATAAGTTACTGAAACTTTCTGGGCCTTGTTTACATCTTCTTTTGAAAAATGGGGTTCGTAATAGGAACTTGCTCATTAGGATGTAAGGATTAAATGTGACGCCTTAGAACAGTGCCTGGCACAGGGCAAGCACTATGGAATGGTGGCTCTCAAGACAGAAATATTAGGTACTATAGGAGTTATGATCTGATTACTGCCCACCATGACAGGCCACTGAGGTGAATGATGGAGCATTTTAATAAAAGGTTAGGAGTCTTAAACACACAAAGTTAGAGTTTACCTTGGAAACCTTTTAACTAATAGAACAGCTAAGGTTTGGTTAGATATTAGCAAACTTCCTCCCTAAGCATGCCAGCAAAAATCTGCTCGGGGACAGCAGTCCGGAACATATGGCCTTATCTGTGCTGGAAACCGAACAGAAATCAGACTCAGGGGAGGAAATCGACTAAATCTAACTGCAAACCACTCAACAGAGACTGGGGAGCAATGACAGCAGGGGAAGACCACGCAGCATAAGACATAGGCAGGGAAGAAAGAATGCCACCAGCATTTATAGAGTAGCAGCAAACTATACAAAGGCTGCTTTCTCACCGTTCAGCCATCGCGGACTGATGTAAACCATGTGTCATGAGGCTGACTGCATTTAATCTTTTAGCAGTCTTTCCAGGGAATGTTCTACTAGACTCAGAGAGGTTAAGGAAGTTGCCCAAGCTCACACAGCAATAAATTCCAAGCTATTTTCACTAAGCCAAGAAGCCAAGAGATAAAAGGCTGCACACTAGAAGAATACATTGAGTTTCCAGGGAATGTTCTACTAGACTCAGAGAGGTTAAGGAAGTTGCCCAAGCTCACACAGCAACAAATTCCAAGCTATTTTCACTAAGCCAAGAAGCCAAGAGATAAAAGGCTGCACACTAGAAGAATACATTGAGTGTTAAGTGAGTCGTCTAGGACAATCCCACTGTCTGGGATAGGTTCCAGTGAGGATTATCATGTCGTGACGATAATCACCATAAGAATGGCTGATACTTAGGGAATGCTTGCTACGTGCCAGATAGCACTCAAAGCATCGTACTTAACGTGAACTCATTTAATCCTCACAAGCCTATGGGAAGGTGCTTGTATTGTTCCCATTTTGTGGGTGAAGAAACTGAGGCCCAAAGAGGTTAAGTAACTGGTCCAAGTCAAACAGCTGAAAAAAGATATCACATGGTGTTTATTCTTGAAAAAATGCTCTAGGCTTACCCTAGAAAACCTCCTCAAGTCAGTGTTAATCCACATAACTAATGATTCCATTCATAGGTGCAGTAGGTTGAATGGTAGCTCTCCAAAAGATATGTCCACGTTCAAATTCTTGGGACCTGTGAATGATACCTTATTTGGAAAAAGGGCCTTCGCAGAGATGATTAAGTTAAGGGTTTTGAGATGAAGAGATTATCCTGGGTCCTGTGCGTGGGCCCTAAGTTCAATGACAACTGTCCTTCCAAGAGGCAGAAAAGGAGAAGACACAAGAGAAGGTAGCAGGTGCAGATGGAGCAGAGAGACGTGGCCCCAAGCCAAGGAAGCCGCGACAACCAGAGGCTGGGAAAGGCGAACAGCGAATTCTCCCCTGGCGCCTTCAGAAGGAGTGTAGTGCTGCTGACTGCTTGACTTTGGACTTCTGGCCTCCAGAACTGAGAGAGAACAAATTTACGTTGTTTGGCGCCACCTTGTTTATGGTAATTTGTTGTGGCAGTCTCAGGAAAGTACGGATGAGTAGCAGGATTTCAGGCTAATCTTCATGCCTGGGCTTCTGGGTGGTGGCAGTAGGAAAACAGGGTGCGTGCATGTGGCATGTGAAACCTGGGGGAGGCTCAGAGGCTGGAGGCGTGGGAGGGAGACTCGCAGTGAAGACAATGAGCCATTTCCCAGTCCGGAGAGTTGCCCAGAAGTACATTTGCTTCTTGCCAGGTGCTGAGCTCTCCGTCATGGGGCGTAATCTTGCCCTGTTGGGAGGTTATTCCTTCATAGGAAAACAGGGTGCGTGCATGTGGCATGTGAAACCTGGGGGAGGCTCAGAGGCTGGAGGCCTGGGAGGGAGACTCGCAGTGAAGACAATGAGCCATTTCCCAGTCCGGAGAGTTGCCCAGAAGTACATTTGCTTCTTGCCAGGTGCTGAGCTCCCCGTCATGGGGCGTAATCTTGCCCTGTTGGGAGGTTATTCCTTCCAAGTGTCTTTGGAGGTAGGAATGGCAGGCCCGCATCTGAAGCCAACCACACTCGCATGTTCTACAGCTGCAGGAGGCCAGCAGCACGCAGGCAGCCAGCTCTGACACACCTGCTCGTGGAATCAATGGACACAAGTCACAGGACAGCTCATAAAGGGGTTTTCCTTGAATGTTTTTATTCACTGTAGTATTTTGGCAGAGTCTGCCAGGAAGCAGAAAGCAATAGTCTCTTTATTCTCCATTTCTGGAAGTTTCTGCTTCTTCCCACCCTTGTCTGCATGGACACCTGCAACAAGAGAGCTGGACAACCGGGACCCTGAGTGGAGTCGTGCACGTCACTCGTGTGAGCTGGTACTCTATGCATCAGAGCCGACCTTGGACACTGTCCCCTGCCCCCCTCAGTCCTGCAGTGTTCATCCACTGTGTGGAACAGACAGGTCTTGGGGAGCCTGTAGGCTCATGTTTCCAGAAAAAACATACTTTCCTGGCATTCCAAGGCACTGTCACTATCAGAGATGGAAAACCCAGGCTACCTAAATTGCATCAAAACGTCTATAGTCAGAGCAGAAATCTTAGTGTTCCTTCCTCCAGGTTCATCCACTGTGTGGAACAGACAGGTCTTGGGGAGCCTGTAGGCTCATGTTTCCAGAAAAACATACTTTCCTGGCATTCCCAGGCACTGTCACTATCAGAGATGGAAAACCCAGGCTACCTAAATTGCATCAAAATGTCTATAGTCAGAGCAGAAATCTTAGTGTTCCTTCCTTCAGAGCTGATAATTATAATATTTCCTAATGGGTAGGACATGGTCACTGACCAGTCAGAGGAAACGCTAGCCGCTGATAATTATAATATTTCCTAATGGGTAGGACATGGTCACTGACCAGTCAGAGGAAACGCTAGCCGGGAACTGTGCCAGCACCTCCTGCCAAGTGTCGGTGCCACCCTTCCCGCCACCCCCACCCTCGCAGAGAGGAAATTGATGAGTCACGGCCCAGTTTGCTAACCTCAGTGTCCCACTGCCACATGCCTACAAGGTGACAAGAGGGGCTTCCGTTTGGCTGTTGAAAGGGTCTCCTCACTTTATGCAATTGGGGATGTGGGGAGCTGGGGGAGAAAAGAAAAAATTAAGTTTGGGTGAAATGTCTAAAAATCATATCATAAGTTAAAGGGAGGTTTTCTACAAGTAAAGGAATCTTTTGTAAACAAAGTATCACCACACTTGTCACAGTGACTATTCCTACATTCTGGCTGTGCTCCAGCGCAGAATTAGACACTATCCTGCCAGACTCGTGGGGGAAGCCAGCAAACTCGTAAGACTGATTACAGTCCAGTAATCAGTAACTGTTAGAGTCTAACAAGCTCTCTGCTGAAAACGATGACAAACTGGTAACAGTAACGAGCAGTGGCCAGACATTCTAAGCACTTGATGTGGCTCATCTCATGGCACAGTCTTACCAACCCTATGAAATAGGGCTAATATCGGCCCCATTCTGCAAAGGGGGAAACTGAGGCACAGCAAAGCCAAATAAACTACACATGAAGATTTCAAACCAAGCAGCCTCCTGGGGCTGCAGTGCTCTCACTGATACCCTCCATTCCCTGCTTAGGAACATCACAGCAATCAGACTGGAGACCAGGAGAGGCTTCCTGGAGGGGATGCCGGTCATCAGACTAGACTTAAGCTAAAAGCGAAAGGAAACTGCCCCCATCCCCTGTTAATGAGAAGAGATAAAACTGGCCACTCTCCACTGTTTTAACACAAGCCTCCCCATCTGGTGATTACCTTTCCATCCCCATACACAATCTTAGGGCTTTCTTTGCCCCTCACCCTCAGAAGGCAGGTCAGGAAAACCAGTTTCGGTTTTGTGGGTAATCCACACATGGGAAATCAAAGTAACTGAAAAGACAAATGCAGAAACGGGAAGCTGGGAGTGTGTGGTGGGGGCAGGGAGGGGGGATCCATGAAGGAGGCTGAGTTGGGAGGGAAGCAGTTCATGGAGGGACTTGAATGCAGAAGGGAGGAAGGACCACTCAGCGCCAGGGCCACGTCGGGGCAGACACTGCTGGTAGATTCTGAGTGGTGGGGAAGCCCTTGGTTGTGAGGACTGGCTCTCCTACCAGCCCCCTTAGCATCTCAGGGACCCTGGGCCTTCCGTGAGCTGTTCCACCCACAGGGTATCTGGGTACACCCTTCTCCTGCACCTCCCTATTAGAAAGCTGAGTGGAGAGTCCATTCTTCTGACCCTTCTTGGCAAGCTTCCGCCACTGTCCAGCTGCTGGCTGGGGTCAGGCTTTAGGAAAAGAGGGAGGCGAAAGGGGAACTTAGGTTTATCAAGGGTCTCTTCTTAACTAACGCTTGTTGAGTCGAGCGCTTTCGATGTGTCAGGCATTAGCACCTTACATGCATTAACTCAGTCGTCTTCCTATTTTTTGAGGGAATCACTATCATTGCCAACTTAAAGGTAAGTTAGCAAAGGAAACAGAAGCTAAGATCACAGAGTAAGGAAGTGGCAGAGCTGGGATTTGAATCCAAGTAGTCTGGCCTCCAGAGCAAGTAAGATGGGAGCCGTTATCATATCCATTTTACAGATGAAAAACTAAGGTCCGAGAAGCTGAGAACTGTGCCCAGAGTCACACAGTTAATGGCAGAGCGTGGCTTAATGCCCAGGTCAGTTTGGATCCAGAGCCCAGGCCCTCTAACCTCCAGTTTGCTCCTGCACATGTTGGAAACTAAGTCCGGTGCAGGAAGGGGAAGCGGTCTACACACACAGTGTGGGCCTGCAATGGGGAGGCACCAGTGAGATTACAGACAACCTGAATGAACAATGAACAGAATCTCAGCTAATGCACTCAGGTCTGGAGGCCTGCATTCAGAATCCAGTCTTAGGGGCAGTGGAAGGATCCAGAAGCATCTTTTTCATAGGGAAAAAAAAATCATTTGCAGCATTTCTGAAAGCTGGAGGGAGAATGGATTCAAAACAAGCAGAGCTCTCCAAACAGCGATAAATACCTTAAATTACCCAGCAAGTTTAAAGCCTTCATGCTGCTCTTTTTCCCAGCGCAGAAACAGACTCCTGATTGTGGCTGTTTAGAATGGAACATTCAGGAGGGTGTGGAGCCGGTGGGGCAGGAGAAAGGGAGGGGACCAGGGGGGGAGGAAAACCGCTCAGCTGCCCAGGAACACTCACCCAGCTGGCTGGCAGCAGACACACTGGGCAATTGTGCAAGCTAGTGCTTGCAGACGAGGGTGCGCGTCTGTGGTGCACTGGAGCCGGGGACTTGCTCGCTTTTGGGGGCCGTGTTCTTGCCCACAGGAATGGGGAGAGAGAAATGGCAAGGCTGAAATGGCTGCCCGAGGACACCTCTGTTCTTACAAGAAAACAACTGTATTGACTCCAAAGGGAAGAACAGTTCAGGAGGGCTGTGGATCCCCAGAATCTAATTCTCTCCTAAAAGCATGGGTTTGGGGTTTCTCCCATATCTGCCATGACCCATACTTCTATCTGCCAACAGATTGGTATGAAGGTATGAATTAGTGGTGTCCGCCCAAGTGATAATAAGTGTTCACAGACAAGACAGCTGGAAGGGCCCAGAATGCCTCTTCCCTTCCACACAACACAGCTAATCCCCAGCCCCAGATGAGATAAACATCATTTACAGAGAATATATTCAGTTCCCCACTCATGTGATCGGCTGCAGCTCAGGAAACAGGCATTCCCAGGTCCTTTCGCTGTGTGTTCTGTGCTGTGTCCTGGTGTCTCGGGGAATGGGTTTAAATACCTGTGCCTTAGAGAGGTTACATAAATGCTCCACATATATAAACTGTAGATAATGACATTATCTACTAGCTAGGGTTGTTACAAAGGTTGAATGAGTTAATATGTAAAAAGTGCTTATCACTTTATAAGACTTGATATGGATGATTTCATTCAATCCGTATGTGACCCTGTGAGAGGTGCTAATAAATATTGTCCTCACTTTCTTGTTGAGTAAACGGACTTCCAGGGAAGTTAAGCAATTGGCTCAAGGTCACACAGTCAGTGGTAAATGGTCAGGGCAGAGGGTGCTGGGATTGGAACCCATGTATTCGGACTCCAGCTTCTATGGATTGCTCTGCTGACTGCATGGCCTCCTGAAGAGACGACCTCAGGAACCTAGTCCTTCAGCATCATAGCTTCACCCTGGCTGGGCATGCAAATCATCTCTGGGAAATTTGAAAAACATGAACTGCTGGCCCCCACCTCCAGAGACTCTGGCTCAGTAGGCCTGGGCATCTCGGGGGGTTGAGAAGCCCTCCAGGTGACAGGGATGTGTAACTGCAACACACACCGTCACCCGAGACCGCAGGCCACACGAAGAAGCCACATGTGACACCCCATCCAGTCTTTACAACCCTCTACGGTAGGGCCATGACTGCCCCTCTTCACAGATGAGAACACGGAGACCCAGAGGAATTCACAAAATGAGTAGAAAGCAGAGCCCGGGTGAATGCTGACCTTATTTCCAGCTCCAGCGTCCTGCTTTGGAGGGAAACATGGACGATGAGGTTAGGGCCACTTGTCCAAAACCACCCTCTATCTCCACTGGATCCCCTTCCCAATGAAGGGCAAAATTCGTCCCTGATTGAGATGTAAGGTAAGCGCTGGTATGAAACTCCAAGGGCCAGAATGTCCAAGGGTACATATGTTATTATCGCATGACATTTATCTGGAGCCCAGCCAGTGTCCTAGCAAACCCAGTGGAAGACACAGTGTGCAGTCTGTGGGCGCGAGGACTCATGGAGACGGGGCTCAAGGGATGCCTTTCACACGTTATTACAAGAACAGTGGAGGGGGAGGGGGACACTTGCAGTTCTCCATGGGACCAAGATAGTGTCAACTTCTTTTGAGAAGACCTGGAAGAACCTTAATGTTTGCAGGCAATAGCTCAGGTCAAATGGCTGTTAAACACCAGAGATTCTGTTGGACCAAATTCACTGAACTGAATGATTCTTATGTGGATAGGGTCAGGGCCGCTTATCTCTCAAAATATATCTACATCATTGAACACGAGTTTTGTAAATGAAAACATCTATGTTCATTAAGAAAGTGTCAGGTCAACTGGAACGTTCCATTCAACAGGCATCTTTAAGGCATCTTTCTATCTGCCCAGCCCCATGCCAGACACTGGCAGGAGTATGACTAAGACAGAGTCCCCACCAACTACCCTTGGCACAGTTTTAGGGAATAGCATGAGGGAACCACGTGTCTGTTCTGGCTCTTTCCAGACCCCAGCACACATGGTGCTGTAGAAACATGGACAAATGGGTTATCTTCTTGCTTCTCTGATGAGGGTCTCTGACCCCAACCTACTGCTACACACTGGTCCTCCCTATCGTCCCCTCGTCTCCCCTCCCTTTCCTTCCATCTTCTTACAATCAAGACACATTTGTTGGCCATCCATTGTTATTTCAGAGCAAAATTTGTATTTCAAGCATGTTGAGCCTTGAATACTGAATTTGAATACCAGCGTAGCAGGACATCCATACCACTTCATCCTATTTTATTCGTCTATAATCGCACCCTCTAGAATTCAACATGCAGACAGATGCAAACAAATTACAAAAACGCGGAGTCCCAAGAACAGAAGGAAATTGGATAGTTTTATCTTAATAAAATCTCGCTTTGGCAAGGCAGAATTTATGGCAGAAGGGTCTACAAAAGTCTGCTCGTGTTTCACAATAACCCCTGATCTCCTGTATTGAATTTTGAAAAACAAACAAAAAGAACCTTCCTTTATTAAATTTCTCTATTGTTGCTTCTATCCAAGGTTGAATTGTTTTGGAAAGTTTGAGGGGAACTGTTCAGGTGTTTTGCAGGAAGAGACAACATATATTTATCACAATTTCAAAATCTTAAGCACATTTTTAACCCCTACCCAAACAGAACTTGCAATCAGTAGCAATTTAAATAAAGCATCCCAATTCTAATTCTATGCATGTTGGTCAAAATATAGTTAAAAAGAGAGAGAAAGGGAAAGAAAAAGAAAGAAAGAAAGAAAAAGAAAGAAAGAAAGAAAGAAAGAAAGAAAGAAAGAAAGAAAGAAAGAAAGAAAGAAAGAAAGAAAGAAAGAAAGAAAGAAAGAAAGAAA